>NC_083637.1:10433275-10733275 GCF_963576545.1 Limanda limanda
GCCAGAAAATGTCAATGTCACTTATTTCAGAAGCTTTGAGGTCTGGTCTTCATTTGACAATAACACCGTCTGTCCTTGACTCGAACCTGCAGTTAATTCCATTCAGTTAAATTCTATTTTACTTGTGCGGCGTCAAATCCCATCATGCATTTCTGCCGCTGTACGATTTACGTAGTGTCACCGTTCCCCTGTCGGCTCAGCTGTCAATCAAACACAGGCACTGGACCACCCACCCAAAGGCTCAGAGCTCAAAGTGCATTTCGGATGAATCTATGGAGATGTTTTACCAATTATTACTTAATATTAACAATAATTTATAGAATTATTTTGTACTTGATATCTGACTGTTAATAGGGAATCAGTGATTGTTATTTCAGATTAGTTTGGAGACACTTTCAGCTTCTGGTTTCCCCTCAGCCAAAAGGTGAAGCTGATCCTTCTCCTCCCCTCACTCCTCGCTCCCTCCTGAATCTTTAACCATAGAAACAGACAGAGAGGGAGAGAGAGGGAGACAGAGTTCAACACCGAGAGAGAGAGAGAGAGAGAAAAAGATGGAAGGAGAAGCAGAGTGAGGGAGCGAGACAGAAAGATGTAGAGAAGATGAGAAGGAAGGAAGGAGAGAGACTGCTGCCAGTTTTTTTTCTTTTTCTCTTGCCCTCCCCAAACCAGCAGCTCATTTTGGGAAGTGATTCAGCAAAATTGATTTCAGGAAGAGAGAGAGAGGGAGAGAAAGAGAGAGAGCGAGAAAACGTGTGGAGACTTTAGAAACTCCAGCTCAAAGTTGCATTAGATGATATTTTGCTGCACTTTGGGAAACTGCTCATAGACTCTGCGGAGAGGAAACACTTCCACTCACACGCAGTCACAGTTTGTCACTTACTTATCGGGCCGACAGCTGTACTGTAAATACTGTAAAGCTTTATCCTGTCCTGTGCGTTAATGTAAACATTTATGCACTTACAAAACGTTTAGTCTTGTTGTTGTTGTTATCGGGCCGAAGTGTCCGGGCTCCGGCGTGTGCGCGTAATGACGTAGCCTCAATGTTTTTGTCGGGGAAACTCCCGACCTCTTTCATGTGGAGCCACGCCACTTGCTCTTAATTACTGTGGACTTGAGGTTGTGGTGATTTATGGGAGACAAGATGGCACCTAATGCCAGAGATTCCCTTCCAATCTGTGGCATCTGCGGAGCACATTCCTGATTGGCTCATACCGTGTTACCGTGCCAAAGTTTCTCTCATGTCTTTGCAACCCAGAGAGATTGTTTCGCTGATAGAAAAAAACAGTGACAAACGGGTGGAGCAGGAAAGTGTCGGGTCATATAAGTTTAGTGTTCATATAGTAACATACACTCATGTACGGGTCATGTCTGTCAACATAAATAAAAAGGAGATGACACGTCCTCCTTAGACTGGTTTCTGTGGTGACTGGAGTGGGATGTGAGGGTCTTTGGTTCGCCTCAGTCTGGGAGAAGTGGTGCATCTGTGCTGTGATACTGTACACAGCTCTCTGCAATCCGGGGGGATTTTGTATTCTGCTCTCAGCCCAAACTCGCAGGATCCTTCTCTGCACTTCTGTGGAAATATTGTTTCACTGGGCTGAACTAGCGTGATAGGAATAGAGTTGGGAGAAGCCAGTGAGGGCTGTGGTTTGTACTGAGGGAATAATAAGCATGGATTAGGCCTGGAGGATAAATCAATGTCATCGTTAGCAATGTAAGAAAAGTCCAATATATCTTCATGTGTAAAAACAGTTAGGATACAAATAACAAAGTTTCATAAAACTAGTACAGTGCCCATTGTAAACATGCCTGTTCCTTTGTGTTCATCCTACCTGGTTTATCTGCAATGATATTAAAGTCTATGTTTTTTATAAGATGAAACTGAATTTGCCTTAGTACTGCTCATGTATGTTACCCAAGTTCTTGACTCTTCAACATAAAAGCTTTGTAATTCAGCTCAATATAAAGCACGGCAGCATCAAAAGGAACGTAGTATGTCTTCGAGTGATTCTGTGGATGCTGTTGCCATGACGGAGATCTCAGCTCCCACAGCTCCCACAGCTCCCGTAAACGTCTGTGTCAGTCGATAGGGTGAGAGGGAGAAAACCCAATAATCAGAAGAATCTGGTGCTGAATCTCACAAAGTTGCCGACCACTGCTGCAGTTTATCCGAGGACTTAGGAGAAGATTCCACTCGCTGCCCCGCCCCCACTGACAGCTGCAGACCTCTGGTGATCATATCGCCCTGCGCGAGCATAGATTTGACCAATTACTCACACAATCTAATAAAAAAGGCTCTGCAAGAAATTGTTATTTCTGTTAATTCTAAAGCTTGTCACTTCTCCCATCTTCCTCCAGGGACCGCATGCAGCAGTCGGCCATGTACGACCTGTGCTTGGGCATGAGGCAGGTGAGCCAGGAGTTCCTGCGGCTGCAGCTCAGCTACGACGAGTTCCTCTCCATGAAGGTGCTTCTGCTCCTCAGCACAGGTGAGGCAGCTACGGGTCTGCACTGCATCACATGTATTCATCTTGCACCGATTATGTGTTCTGCAGAATTACTTGCACCTCGTGCCAAAACCTGCGAGCACAATTTACTACCTATAATGAAATGTCATTTGAAAAACCATTTATCGGAAAACATTGTAAAACAGAGTGAAATCACTGTTCGGTAACACTGAGGATAATCACATCACTAAAATAACACATTTTGTGCAAGGGACACAACAAGGGACCAGTGGTGCCCTGGTTCAATCTGACCACACACCACTGCTTCAAGTGAACGCTGATGGTTGATGATGTATTATTCTACCTCCAGATTCAGGTGGATGATTATCACATCCCCAATGAATTTACATTTTCATCTGCGTTTGTTTAGCATGATTAGGTTAAAACCCACAGGAATGGTTAGACTGACACTTTGTGGTATGGGTCAGAAAGAAATGAATACAATTTAAGTGCAGATTCTGTGTTCAGGTTATCTTTCCCCACTGTAACGTGGTGAGCAGAGATTTGTTCTCTCCATGCTAACTCCTAGTCTTCTTCGCCATTGAGTTTATCATCTGCATTCGTGTGTTAGTTTGCAGGATTACTCAAAAACCTTCTCCGAGAATATTTAGTGGATGGACTAGTTCCAAATAAAGGAGAATCTGGATTGTTGAGAATTTTTAATTTTGGTTTGATATGTGGACTTGTTGGATCTTGGCGCATATATGTGCTCTGCCACTGTAGTTTGTGTGATTCCTCTGAAATTCTGTTGAAGCATTACCCATGATTCAAGGAAGAACTCATTCAATTTCAGAGTCAAATCAGTACAAACGGGTGGAAGCAGGTGGAGAATGGGCGTTACCTTTGGTGGAGTGGTGCACTGAGGCAGGTTGTTGATGTGCTTTCATCAGATTGCTCCTCTTTTGAGCGATAGAACATATCGACCGCTTTACCTGAACATGTTTCCCATTAACAGAGATTCACCTGTACCGCACTGAACTCTATCTATTTCAACAAGCTTCAAATCGGTGCTTTGTGAGTGCGATGCTGCACCATGACTCATCCATTACAGCGGCACGGTCGACAGCCGGATTCACCAGAATCCACAGAGCTGATGATTTCAGGTCACTGATAATTGGATAATTGGAGGCGTCTCCGTGTTTGTCTGCTCTTACAACATGAAGCCTTGTATGTTCCCAAATTAGCATCTCCCACATCTCCCGCAGGAGAAGCATTGATCTGGAGTCTCTTCCATCCACCACGCGACTTTGAGACTGACAGTGCTCGTACGTGCATGTCCCGGCACGCACACGCCCCTTTTCTGTTAGATCACGCGTTCAACTCAATCTTTATAATCCATTTACATGCATGACAGGCGTGGAAATCGAGGTTGATGTTGCATGAACCTGCATAGTCAATCTCCCAGTGTTAAATATACAGTGTCAAAGTATTTGGACTCAGAGTTAATATAACAACAGCAAGAGTAAAAACGCCCAGCCCCCCAACGCTCCCGGTGTCGGTGAAAATATTCAGAGTTAAAAGATGTGGTGTACAAAATACTCTCCTGGTGAAAACTATGCAGCGTCAAAGTACGCAAACTCTGCCAGAGTAATTTCAATAACAGAAACCGGTGAAGCGCTCCGCCCGCCTCCTTCTCATCTCAAACCAACCAGACGCTTCCAGACGCCAATTTCTCCTCGTGGAAAATGCGGTAAGTCTCGTTTCTTACTCACTTTTTAAACATTTACTGGGAGTTTAATATAAGATGTTGAAAATCTTTTCTTCCTTTTGGAGAAAAAGACAGTTGGAGGAAAACACAATGCTCTATATCTCAGTTGTTTCCCAAGTATGAAATAATTGTAGGGCAAAAATATTTTCATGCTAAATTGATTCAAATGATACTCTTATATGTTTTAATCTCTGACCATCGGTTTTGAAATCGTGCTCATTCGTTTATCCTCAGAGTGAAACAAACATCCATTGAAACTCCACCCCATGGACGGGCCAGCGGGATGAAGAGGAACATGATCCCCGGGTTCCTTAGGTCGCACCATGCAAGTCACGAGCAGAGCTGCTTTATGGTTTAATTCTATATAATAAATTGGTTTAAGAAATGGAAATAATGGTGTTTGTAGTTTTTTTCCACTGACAAATCAACACTAGCTTTAAATTTAAACACTCTGTAGATAGGAACCATATATCCACTGGCTTCGGTTCAAATGGACTCTTCAAGTGTTACATGAACACTGTGCAGCCACGTACTGTAAATGTCAATGAGAAGAGTCGAGCTGTGACTTCATCTTCCTTTTTCTCTGAATGAAGACTAATCTGTTTTTCTTCGTCTACCTATTGCCCATGGAGAAACAGAATACTTCCATCCCTCACTACAGAAGGTCTCACTCTGTCGCCACTCTCGGCCAAACTTCGCCCACCGGCTCTGCAGCAGCCGCCTCACAAGGAGGAGGTGTCGGCCCAGGTTCTCAAACTGAAACTGAAAGAAGCGTTTCTTTTGAATCTTTTTGCCACCACAACTATGCACCATGAGCTGCTGCCATTCAGATTCCATGACGGCATCTGCGTCATAACTTCACCGTCCACATCCCTAATTACTGGCGATCAATCAAAACAATCACAACACTTGAATCATCAAACCTCCTGCAGGCAGGTTTCTTTTTGTTGACGTGGGCCCTGGTTTCAATAGTTAGAGAGAGACGGAGAGAGGTGAGGTTAGGGGGGGGGGGTGAGTTGTGGATAGGTATTTGTGGAGTCTGCACCCCAGCCAGACTTCTCTCTCTCTCTCTCTCTGAACTTCAGCACCAGTGCCAATCAGTGGAAATATCCATTGGCAGAGTTTTTATGTTTCAGTGAGTGAGGCCTCTGAACATGGTGCATGAAAGCTGGACTAATGAGCGAGCTTGGAAAAATTTAATTACTTCGTGGCGTGACAGTTTTGACCAGTTTGGGTCAGCTGCTCTTTTCACATTGCAAAACCTTTGAATTATTTCAGAACATCACGTTACAAGTTGAGTTTGAGAACATGGTCTCTCGCATGAAAATCAATTACAAGGTCAAAACTGTATCAGATTTTGGCTTTGGCTTTGGCCAATTAGTCATATGTTATAAATAATACAAATTAACTTGAAATTATAGTGGAAATTAGTCAGAATAATGAGAATTGCTTTTCATTTATTCCACTTTCAAATTTAAATGTATTATTCAATTCTGACTTATTTTGCAATAGATTTAAAAATAAATTTATTAAAAAATTAGAATTGAGTCTCACTGTTTCCTTGGCAAAACACAAATAATGAATAGCAAAAAACTGCACTTTTTTTTACCCCACAACATAGTTTGACAGCTAGTTTCTAATTAATTTGAGAGTAGATTATACATAAAAACAAATTATGTAAAACACAATATATATATACATATATACAAAGATTAAACCATTGGCTCTGAACCTTTTGGTTCATTAATCTTGCAAAGAAACAAGGTTCTTCTTGTGTAGTACTTACTGTAGTACATACAGTATACAGGGAAGTAAATCTATAAAATCTATGAGTAGAGACTGATACATTTCCCACAGCGATGGTATCAGGTTTGTTTTGGCTTTATAGTACAGTGACATATGGAGGAGGTGGTGTGAAAGCACGATATAGAGTAACCTCAGTGCTGTTGAGTCATCTGGAAACAGGGGAGCTCCAGCTGGACTTCAGCTAGTGGATGCTGGGAGAGACGAGGGGAGATGAGGGGAGAGAAGATGGGAAACCAACGGGGGAAAAGGGAGATTTAAAGAGTGGAATCAGACAAATGTTGACAGTGAGAGCTGGTGTTGGTGAGAAAGAGACAGGTGCATAGCTGTAGGGAGAAAGAAAGAGGAGACAAAGGGATGGGGGTCAGAGCTGGTCCTTCTGTTGCCGCGGCCTCGCTCTCCTCCTCTGGAGCTTTTCCAGAGAGCCCTGCTGTACTTAATAAAGGCCAGTCGAGCACCAGGCAGCGCTCCAAGACCTGCTATTTCTCTCCACTTCCTTCCAAACCCCGAGCTGGAATTTCAAAGGGGAGGTGGTGGATAAAAGAAGCAGGTATAGAAACAGGGAAACTCGAGGTTCTTCAATCTGCTCCGGTTATTGGATTCAGTCAAACTATAGCAGTGAACTGTGATGGAAGGTTGGCTTTTGCAATGTGTAGCCGAGAGGTTCCTGCCGTGCCTGGCCTTTGGAAGCACTCGTGATTCCACACAACAAGCCGCGCCGGCTGTGGGTTTTTCCGCGGCGCTGTAGGAAGCTCTTTAAGCTGCAGTCATTCAGAGATAATGTGAAGGCCTCGTGGAGCGGGCGGCGTCAGAAATGTTTACATAGGAGTTGTCAGAACTTGTCAGCTGAGCAAGTACCACAGAGTCACTGAGTGTGTGTGTGTGTGTGTGTTAAATTGAGAGAGGGGGAACATGTGAAAGAGAGAGAAAAAGGGATGAAGGGATGAAGGGAGAAGAGAGAAGGGCTGTTATTCCTCTCTGACCTTGGCTAAGGTTTCACTGAGCCTGCGGCGTCTCATGACCCTGTTTGGATTTGGCACAGGAGCGGTGGCCGGCTCAAACCAGTTGCACTCCTCACCTCTGCACAGAGTCATCACTGCTCATTTGATGCTTCTCTCTCTCTCTACGCCGGGCGAGCATCCCTCCGATCGGGCGTGTGTTGCCGTGACACAGCTTAAACACTTAATTAGGCGATTAAAGTTTTCAACTCCAACCGGTCATTATTCTTTTTTTTTGATCATGTTTCAATAAAGGGCTTCCTGTTCGCCCACACCCTACAGCTTGACTCACTCGGCTTGTCACCGTTGTCATGCTCGTCGTAGAAATTCCCCGACGAGTAGAATCAGATCTTAAATCAAAGCCGACGGAGCCGAGCTGTCAGTCAGGTATGCAGCAGCAGCAGCACTCGGAGCAGGAAGCTGCATGTGCCTCAACAACAACACGCACGCCAATGGCAGCTCCTGACTGCCAGAGTTATGTTTATGTGCATTCGGGAACAAAAAAGAGCTTTCATGGCCTCGTGGTGCAAAGAATAATGCAGGTGCACGCCACGATAATAAATACGGCCCAGTTGAAAGGACTGCAGCAAGAAATCCATTTGACACCGATTACCGAGGTACACAGGCCCTGTTTTTTGGTTATGGTAACAGCCGTAAATGCCAAGTTAGATTCCAAACGGGACGCACGTGGGTCAGTGGGAGACAAACAAAAGGTTCCTGCACTGGTGTGGATTTTAGCACGTTCTCGTCATGTCAGCCGCGAAAATAAAGCCGGAGAGCTCGTGCCCTCTACACAAGGGTCCAATCTGTTTTCAGATCTGTTTTCCTCGACTCGTTGTGCGTCGCGCCCCCAAGGTGTTTTTTTTTTGCGTTAAAAGTACGATGAAGACAAACGGAATGGAAAGAGACAGACAGAGCCGACGAGAGGGAGGCAGACAAACACAAACACACATTCTGCGAGTTATTGACCTACAATGCTCTGTTCTGAAAAACGATGCGATCCTAACTGACAAGAAGTAGGATTCCGCCCGCAGCGATTTGTTCTGCACGACTCAAACAGGTCCTGTCAGTTACTGGTTATTTATGCTGGTGTTGCTACCAGTGGTTTGTGTTTCTGAGTATTTGAGGCGTTGTGACCCCTCAAACGTCCTGGAGAAAGAGTTTTAAATCAGAAGTGAAGTGTTTTTTTTAAAAGTGTGTAAAAAAACACACCATAAAAAGGTATTAGACTCTGATTGTTCTCAACATGTTCAGAGATGCTGTGAATCTGCTCTTTGAGTCAGTGGTGACGACCATTAGCTTCCAGAAGCTGCCCCATGTGACCAGCAGCTTCTCTGGCCTCTCTGTGGAAACATGAGCGAACACGAGCTGTTAGAAATGAGATGTTACGAACACTTGAGAACGGCTCCACGTTACAGATCCAACATTTAGCTTTTCAATTAAATAGCTAATTATATGATATAATATAAGCAAATTGACAATAATGTGATTTCTTTAATAATCAAATAATAGTTTTTAACATTACCTGTTTATTCAGTTTCTTGAAAGTGAGAATTAATTCATATATATCATGTTCTATATATTATATTCATGTTACTTGGTTATATATCTGGTTTGAGACTGTTGGTCATATTATATTAATCTTGAGCTTTGGGAGGTGTGATGATTTATTTACTATTGTGAGACATTTTCTAGACTAAATTATTAAACAGCTAAATTATTAAGAAAGTAATCAAGAGAAAATTGATAATGTAAAAAGTTTTTTTGTTGTATGAAAGAAAATGCAGTTATTGAATTCCTTTAACTAATTTCATTTTTAAGTAGGAGTGATGGATGGATAAATAAATAGATAGATGGATAGATGGATAGATGGATAGATGGATAGATGGATAGATGGATAGATGGATAGACAGTAAGACAGATGGATGGATAGATAGAGAGATGGATAGATGGATAGATAGATAGATAGATAGATAGATAGATAGATAGATAGATAGATAGATAGATAGATAGATAGATAGATAGATAGATAGATAGATAGATAGATAGATAGATAGATAGATAGATAGATAGATAGATAGATAGATAGATAGATAGATAGATAGATAGATAGATAGATAGATAGATAGATAGATAGATAGATAGATAGATAGATAGATAGATAGATAGGTAGATAGATGGATGAATAGATAGATAGATAGATAGATAGATAGATAGATAGATAGATAGATAGATAGATAGATAGATAGATAGATAGATAGATAGATAGATAGATAGATAGATAGATAGATAGATAGATAGATAGATAGATAGATAGATAGATAGATAGATAGATAGATAGATAGATAGATAGATAGATAGATAGATAGATAGATAGATAGATAGATAGATAGATAGATATATGGATAGATGGATAGATAGTTAGACAGATGGATGGATAGATAGATAGATAGATGGATAGATGGATAGATAGTAAGACAGATGGATGGATAGATGGATAGATAGATCGATGGTGTCGTCATTTCTTGAGCGTTTGGTGAAGGACAACTGGGGGCGTTCCCTGATTGTGATTGGAGAAGAGCCGTCTCAGAGAGGTGAAGTTTCTTAATCTGCTCGCCAGCAGCTGAATGTCATCGTCAAGAGCGTTGGCAGATTCGCAAATCTGTGACTTTGTTCTCCGGCACAGAGAGAAAGATGCTGCAGACATTTCTTCGCACACTCGCCGTATCTCATCCCTCACATCTGTCTATCTCTTTTTATCAGTATAACGCGATCGTAGTCACTGAAAAGCTCTGGTCATCGAACAAACTTCTTGATGAATGAGCTCTGGTTGACATTAACAGAAACTCTTTCGTTTCCCCCCCTTTTTTCCGCTGTCACTGCTGCTGAGTTCACTTTTAATCGCGGCCTTACAGCGTATCACTCGTCTTCAATGAAACTGTGGCCATAGGAAAAACGAATTACCACCTGAGATGGTGAAAGTGGCTGTAATGAGCTGCTAAACAGGCTCAGGTCGTCAACATGGGGAAAAAGTCCCAAACAGGCGCCAGTGTGTGGGAGTGTAAATCACAGAGTGGCTCTAATTTCCCTTAACACAGTTTCACGTCTGCACATTAAAGAAACATACAAGTGGTTGTGCATCGCTTAGCCCATTAACTGCTAATGAGAATGTGCATTTGTCAGCCAATTTCTCAAGCATGTCATATAGCCTCAGACTAATTTCCTTCATTGCAGGTGAACACTAGTTTGTATTCTTTGCTGTAATGAAGGATATTTAACTCAGAGGGGCTTGGAAATATTATTAACAATGTGTAAATGACTTTTGAGCAACTACCGAGATGTGAGATGTAATTGTTGTGTTCATTCATAACATTTGTGGAAACAAGAGTAGAAAATCTGTTTTAGCTGATTCATCCAAATATGTACCCATGCAACAAATCAAGGTACTTCATCACATTGTTCCAGTAACCTCTGTCAGTATTTTGACACATGGTTTATTTATTTTTAATAAACATTGAAACAGTTGACCACAACACAATTTTTCAGAAAGAAAACTGCAACCAGCATCACCACAGGCCAAACAAACATCCCCTTCCAGACTGACAAAATTATAATGCTCACTGTAGTATAACTATTCAAATTATAACTATATCAGTATAAAAAGTACAGTATTTGAAATATTTTAAAAGGACTGAAGAGCAATATCTTTGTCTAAATACTTTAGAAAAATGATCAGCAGCTAAATTGTATTTGGAAAACATGTAAACTGAAAAACGTGCTCTCTGCCAGAATTTTTGACTTTGTTATTTCCTCCCCGACGATTATGTCACTAAAAACGGTTTCTGGTCATTTCCAATAAACCTGTTCATTAAGCTTGAAACCCTCATCGGGTGAAATCCATTTTCAAACCCTCGCCAGTTCATCCTCTCCTCCAGTCCAGCTGATGACAGTGCGACTTGTCTGTGTTTGTTCCCCAGTTCCAAAGGAGGGTCTGAAGAACCAGGCGGCGTTCGAGGAGATGAGGGTTAATTACATCAAGGAGCTCCGGCGCTCAGTGGGGAAAGCGACCAACAACTCCGGCCAAACCTGGCAGCGCTTCTTCCAGCTCACCAAGCTACTGGACGCCATGCATGATGTAAGTAGCCCTCGCCCGACCGCCTCTCATCTGCCAGCTGCCTACAGTACAGCACCGGCTTCCCTTGGCAGCCCGTCCACATGCCATGCCTCCACACACAGAGCGAGGTGTCCAGTGGCACTTTGGGGCTCCGATATCACTGGAAATGTTTTCAGTAAAATGTCAGCATTGTGGATTTGGATGATGCATTTAGGGGTTCAGTGGAGCCGTGGCTTGGAATAAGGATTACTGCATCCCAGCCCCCAGGGAGGGGGGGGAGGTTATTTTGGAAGAGGCGGTAACCAGGCTGCATCGGTGAATGGAACAGAAAGGGATCGATGCCAGCTCGGAGTTTATTGGATCAGAGCACACACTGGTCACGGTGGCAAATGTGCTAAATCACTGTTGGGTTTTTTTCTCTTATGAGAGGGTCAACTGGAATATGGCATCGCTGCAATGTAGGCAAAGCCCCAAGAGGTGAGCGTCAGCCGGCGAGAGGTCACAGAGATAAATGACCAGCATGCAATGACCCTCATGACTGAGTGAATGGGGTTAGTGCTGAGCGGATGACCCTTCTTTAAAGGAGGTTTGCCCTGAAAAACATCTGTGGTGCCCCCAAGTGGTGAGCTGAAAAAGAATTGAAAAGGGGACAGAGCCTAAATAAAGTGTAAACGCCCTCATATGAATACACAGAACTGAATTTAACTCTTCTTTATAAAAGTGTAAATATGAATTACACTGTAGAAAGAAAATAGGAGAATTCATTTTTGTCGGCCTTGATGTGAATCTCAGAAAACTGTAACTTCCGTGTGTTTCTCATTATATCTGGTGTGTGTGTGTGTGTGCGTGTGTGTTGTCCAGCTGGTGGGGAACCTGTTGGACTTCTGTTTCTACACCTTCCGCGAGTCCCGGGCGCTGAAGGTGGAGTTCCCGGAGATGCTGGTGGAGATCATCAGCGACCAGATACCAAAGGTGGAATCGGGCCTCACTCACACAATCTACTTCCACAAGAAGTGACTCGCTGACAAACAGTCGGGACAGAAGCGACATTTGAGAACTGGAAGGTGGTGAGAGGAGAGAGAGGCGTGCTCTGAGGGGCCGGAGCTGTCTGGCCTGCGCCCTGTCACCCGCTACGCCGGCTCGGACTGGTTAAGTGAAGTGGCGTGGTGGTGCGGTGGCGAAAGTGGAAAAAACCGGGGAGACGGATTTGACCGTGCGCTCAACCACGTGCAGGTCGGAGCTGTGAAGAGTCGTGGAGCCAGCGTGACGCGCTGAATAGCACTTGTGACAAAGCATCCCGAAGTTCCACCCGTGTGCCCCCCCCATCCCAATCCCTGCCCCAAAGACAATAACAGTATTTTCTATGGAGACGAAGCCATACATTTCTTAGGATGCGCTAGATATAGTCACCACGTGCACACACACACACACACACATAGAGGGAAATTGATACACATGTTCACATGCCTCCATGCAAACGCACAGACGCACTCCACATGCACTAAACATCAGATTAACTGACGAATCTGGAGAAAGAAAAAAAAAAGTTTTTGCAAATATTAACTGTGGCTTATGCAGTCTTTCACAAATAATAGCACTATTAAAAAAAAAAAAACATGCCAATACTTAGATTTTTTCGCTTTGCAGTAGAGCAACATGCTGCAAGACGACAGGAACATCACGAGGAGGCACAGGAATTTAAAAAACACTGTACGGCTAAATGTCTATTTGAATATACAGGATTCCAAGGGCTAAACAAGCGTCATCACAAGCTGAATAATTACACTCAACGGAACACAAGTCCAAGTTGGAAGCTCGATCCGAGTCGTCACAGCCATCATCAACATCCGCATACTGAGTTTTTTTCAATTACAAAAATGTAGTAAAACAATCAAAACTAATATGCAAAAGGTCCAAAGCTAACTCTGTTTTGAAATGAAAAACATGTCTCTCTCTCTCTCTTTGTAAAAGGAAAAGCTTGCACGTGAGGCTCCCGTGTCATGAAATCACTCTTTTTGGCATTGTGTGGAATTAATGCGACATTGACGAGCAATTTTACCGTAGTGCAGAGATGGCCAGGAGTGCTGCAGGACGGGCAAAACACGGCCGCATTAAAGGAAATGATTTTTTTGGTCGAGTCCGATGGTAATGGATTTGACTGAGAGGTGCATCCATAGTAATTGCTGTCATTTGTGTTATCTCCAGAGCAGCTGTCCAAATGTCTGTTTTTACTCGCAATGAAGCAAAACCAGCCCTTTGTGAATCAATACTTATCTACTCTTCCCAGAAATAATAAAAAAGCATTTTATAAAAGTGTGTTGCAAAAGGTTTAGTTTTTGACAAGCCAGTCATTTTACATTAAGGTGCTTCATTTCTACAAAAGCCAGACAAAACATAACATGTACAGTAACTTGTAGAGCGGTCCACCCCCCCATCCCCCCCCACTATAGGGATGGACCCGCAGTTTAAAGACACATACTATGTAAAAGTTGATATAATCCAAAATGGAGCATTACTCTACGCAGTGCTTTACGGCAAAACGGCTAATGTATCAAAACCAGGCAAACGTGTACAGGTATTAACTTCTTAAAGCCGTTCTCTTCAGCAGATGTTGTACAGATGTTTCCAAGTACATGTTGATGAATGCTTGATGAAGAACTGTCGGTATAATCACCCCACCCCCCCACCCCTTTCCACTTTAGGTTGTTTTCCTTTCTCTTAGCTTTGGGCCAAGTACTGCTATGTTAGGTATGGGGCCCAGTCATCTGGACCATTAACTCTTTGTCTCGCACCCCACTGGTTTCTGGGTGGTTGTGGAACACGACTATGATGCTACTGAAAAGCGATAGAGCCGCTGTGGGTGTGTGTGTGTGTGTGTTGTTGTTTTTTTCTTTCTGTGCCCTGTGAGTGTGTATTTACATGCGAGTATGGAGCGAGAGCCTGTGTGTGTGTGTGTGTGTGTGTGTGTGTGGTTTATTTTTGTTTTTGTTTTTCATGGCAAGCATTTGCATAGTTGATCTGCTCCTTCAGCGTGGGTGTGATGCAGTTATGTTATAGGATTAGCCACATCCTATTTCCACATTTAGATTTTTTGCACAGAGGAGATACAATGTGAAATGAGGCATTAATGCAGCTACAGCAGGAATGATCTGTGTTGATAAGCAACTGTGAGGATCTGGGGGGGGGGGGATACTTTCTGCACGGGCCACCAGCCTAAAGTTGAACAACATGACATCGCTGGCAGAGCCGGGGGGTGGGAGGTGGGGTTTCGTGACCTCGGCAGAGTGGGGGGGCGGGACGACTGATGTACCAAACCAGGATCATAACTATCATTAGGGACTGTGTGACAATTATTAGGAGGGAGTAGAGGGCGAGAAAAGAGGGCAATGTTTTTCGGAGTTTGATTTTTGAGCAGGGGGGGGTTGGGTTAGTTTCACTTTCATCTTTTAGCAGACTCGCTGTATGTTCATGAGGTTTCCTTTCTGTCATATATACGTATTCTTTTTCAGATACCGTTTTTTTTTCTAACCCCAACATTAATATCACATTCCACCGTAATAATTTTCATACAGTCCCTTTATCAGTAGGGCCTCATTTTACAATCCGTCTCACGTCATGCGTCGTTGTGTTCAAGTTGTGAAGGACCCTGAAGCTAATCTCTCACTGTTTCTTTATTTTGCCCTTTTTTTTTTTTGTCCTTTTTAAAAAGGTAAAAAAAAAAAAAAAACTGTCTAAAGGTTCATAGGATGACTGGGAAAGTATTTTTGAGAGAATTATATTTTGCTGGAAAACAATATTTAAGTACTTTGTCTAAAAATGATATCCTTTTTGTAAAATGAAAATGTTAATGCATGCTTTTTGATGAGATGTTTACATTGTATTTAAAAAAGGGAAACTTGTGCCTTTTTATCTCACATGATTTACAATTTTACAGTATATATATTGTAAATAATACAGCAAGTCCTTATGTTGAGTATAGTATAAGACATTTCTACTTTAACCATCTTGTTGGAATATTGGAAAGTTTCCCACTCGCCATGTTCTGTGTGTCTTCACAGAGAAGAATTTACAATGAGGGTTGGCGGCAGCGGGGGCCAAGCGGAGAAATGAATGTATCGTACATTGTGAGAGACTTACGGAACTTACTACCTGAATGTTACGGAGAGTAAAAAACAGTAAAAAAAATTACATAAATACATGGATAAATAAAAAAAATAACAATAATCAAAAACGTATTTCTTATTTTGTAACAAGATGTAAGTGATGGATCATTGAGTTGTTGCTGTTGAAATTATTTCCTAACCCATGACGGTATTGTTGTTGAGCACCACAATAAAATGGAGAAGTCACAAACTATTGAGCCTGGGATACGTGATGGAAAGTTCTTGACTTTTCAGTGTGAAAATACAAAACAACGGATGTATACATTGTCTTATTTGACTGTTTTTCATCAGTTGGACCAATTTCAGTTATTGTTAAACATGTTAAATTCTCCCAAATGTAAAAAAAAACAAATGTAAAACAGTAAATTCCAAATACATACACTCATGTATGCCCTCCACAAATATGGGTTTTCACTGATGGAGAATTCAAGGAATAGTTCAATATTTTGGGAAATACACTTTTATTTTTTGCTAATGACTGTTAGCGATTCGTCGCACAGGGAAACAACTGATTGGTTCCAAGTGACGTCACCTGAGTCAGCGTTTTTGGATGAAAATTACAAAATAAATGTAAGGGTATGAAGTCGCAAATAAAGTTCACTCGGCCTCTGTGTTCTGCATTAGTGGCAACGAGCACAACACAAATACATCTCAAGCTGAACTGTTGGAGGCATCTAAAGAAAGATGGACAGAATGGAAGGCTCCACTTCATCTTGATCGCCACCTGGTGGTTGACTGCAGGGTCTGTCATACACCGCACCTCCTTCCTATCGATGATGGGACATGGATCAAACTTAAGAGTCATTCTGGAATTCATATCTGGGGAATTGGAGCTTCATTTCTTTGGAGGAAGTGGACACATGTTACCCGTCTTCATAAACAGTCGGTAGCTGTTAGTCCAGTTGATCTGAGGCTAATGGAAGCAGCTGGTTTTCACAAGAACGCTAAACAAATACGACTGTTCTGCTGGTTTTGCTCCATGAAGTTAGTTTTTATTTTTATTGCCCATTTTGAGTTTAACGATATTATTAAAGTAAAAAGCTAAATCAGTGGCGTACTCTTAATGTGCTCATCTAACCCGAAACATTTCACCGACTCTTTAATGGAATAACTAACAGTTTATTCAGAGGTCATTATAATTCACCATCTACTGTAAACAACACATCAAATCATTTCCCCTACTTGAGGAAGCGATGTTATCTCCTTAAATCCTCCCGTTGAGCATGAGTGACTCAGAATGGGTCTAACTGCAGAACACCATCCCATTTCTCTGTTCGCAGTGACCAATCGGGGGGGGGGGCAGAGAGATTAAGCCATGTCTCCACAGCCATCACCAACCAACACAGATTCAAATGCTTTATTTTTTCAGTTTCAAAAATGACTTTTAACTGAGATGCTTTGTACAATAGATCTGGATCCAGCAAACATGCAGTAGAAACCCCTCAACAGGAACCAGTGAAACATCCTTGAAACCAGTTACTGTATATCTTGATGCAGATATTACCATAGATGTGTTTGCAAGACGATTGCAAGATTCTAATAAAAATTGTTAAAAAAATGTCCCGTGATCTATCTGCTGGTGTGTATGTGTGTGTGTGTGATGAAAGTTGCACCACGAGACAGAAGCGAGGAATGGTGCCCCAAAAAACGCTGTTTGATCTGGATGGATTCGAAACAGCTGCATTTGGTGTCTGGGGAGGATAATGAGCCAAAAAACACATGGAAAAACAAGGGATGATGTGGAGCAGCAGCAGCAGCAGGTAGAGGAGTCGCAGGGAGGAAAGATGAAGAGAACTACGAGAGGGGGGGGGAGTGAAGAGAGTGAAAACGACAATGAGAATAAGCATTGTGAGGATGAGACTTTTTACAGTAAAACGGTTCCTGTGGAGAGAAAAATCACCATTAACCTTGTTAGAGGCTGATCTGAAAACACGCCGGCTTTGCCAGAGCGGAGAGCAGACAGTATTACTCTTTTTGCTCTTTTTTTTATTTTTTCCCCTCTCCCTCCAAATCCACAGCCCTCTCCAAATCTCCCCCAGATTTCCAATTGCTTTCACTTGTAGTCGTGCCAGATAAACAGAATCTATTGGATCAGGCTGATTTCACGGCTGCGCCCGCGCACATGGCGGCTTCCGTGGCCCACTTTCTGAGCTGAGGGTTTTGCTTTCTTTCCTCCTCTCTCTCTCTCCCTTTTTTTTTTCTCTGTTTGAAATTCACTTTTCTCCACATTCCCACTCAGTTCTCAGCCCCACTAATACATCAAGTGTTATTATGGTTGCTTTTCAGAAGCTTTCGACCCTCAGAAGGAACCAGATGAGGAATCAGGACAGTATTAGGTTAGTGTAACCTC
Source organism: Limanda limanda (assembly GCF_963576545.1). Lineage (NCBI taxonomy): Eukaryota > Metazoa > Chordata > Actinopteri > Pleuronectiformes > Pleuronectidae > Limanda > Limanda limanda. Next base: position 10,450,919 of record NC_083637.1, read on the forward strand.
TGCTTTGGGAAATTCAAGACACATTTGCGGCACTTAGTCGTGTCGGTATATATCTGCTGTGCTGCGTTGAACCGAGCTGAGTCACGGTGGGAGACTATGTTTTGGGGGCTGAAGGACACTGCGTCATGGGAGTTAGAGGACAGCTGGAACCCAGCCAGGATTCTGGGAAAATATGACATCAACACATCCGTCTGGGTTTTATTGGAAAACACACAAGCATCTAGTCTAACCTGACACAGTGACACTAATGTAACTCAGTCAGCTACACACAACGATGCATGAAGCACGCAGAGAGACAGACAGACAGACGGACAGAGAGACAGACAGACAGACGGACAGAGAGACAGACAGACAGACGGACAGAGAGACAGAGAGACAGACAGACAGACAGACAGACGGAGAGACAGACAGACAGACAATGCCCAAGGCTGCAGACAATCCTCAAATATGAGTCTGACCCCCAGAGATTACTGCTGGTGTTCATTACGTCACATATTCACAAGCTTATGGGGGGGGGGGGGGGGGTAAATGCAAAGAGCTTAACTGATTTCATGAACAAACTACTATTAGAGCAGTAGAGTAGAACTGGAGCAGGGAGGGGTGATTGGAAGAGGAGGAAAAACAGAATGGAGGGTGAGGAGGAGGAGAGAGTTTTAACTGGTCCAGAGAGACGGACAGGTAGAAGGAGATAGAGAAGGAGAAACAGGATGGAGGGTGAGGAGAAGGAGGAGAGAGTTTGAACTGGTCCAGAGAGAGACACAGGTAGAAGGATAGAGAGAGAGAGAAGGAGCAATAAGAAGGAGGATAAGGAGGAGGAGAGAGAGTTTGAACTGGTCCAGAGAGACAGACAGGTAGAAGGAGAGAGAGAGAAGCAACAGGAAAGAGGGAAAGGAGGAGGAGAGAGTTTGAACTGGTCCAGAGAGACGGACAGGTAGAAGGAGAGAGAGAAGAAGCAACAGGAAGGAAGGAAAGGAGGAGAGAGTTTGAACTGGAACAGAGAGACAGACAGGTAGAAGGACATAGAGGAGCAACAGGAAGGAGGGTGAGGAGGAGAGAGAGTTTGAACTGGTCCAGAGAGACGGACAGGTAGAAGGAGAGAGAAGAAGCAACAGGAAGGAGGGAAAGGAGGAGGAGAGAGTTTGAACTGGTCCAGAGAGACAGACAGGTAGAAGGAGAGAGAGAAGGAGAAACAGGAAAGAGGGTGAGGAGGAGGAGGAGGAGAGAGAGAGTTTGAACTGGTCCAGAGAGACAGACAGGTAGAAGGAGAGAGAGAAGGAGCAATGGGAAGGACGGTGAGGAAGAGGAGAGAGTTTGAACTGGTCCAGAGAGACGGACAGGTAGAAGGAGATAGAGAAGGAGAAACAGGAAGGAGGGTGAGGAGGAGAAGGAGAGAGAAAGTTTGAACTGGTCCAGAGAGACAGACAGGTAGAAGGAGAGAGAGAGGAGCAACATGGCACATTCTCTGACAGACAGTCCACAGCAGAGTGAGGGGCCGGCCGGTTGGATGTCTCTATGATTCAGCAGCGTTTTTTGGCAGAGGGGGGGTGATGATGAAGGACCCCCGGGGGCGGGTGGTGGAAGTGGCGGTAGAGGGGGAGGGGGGATTTTTTCGGTCAACTCATCAACGCTGGCCCATTTCATTATGTAATCCTCACGTCTGTTCCAGCCAAACCACAGCACCGGCCTTTATTTATTTATTTCTTTCACTCCAAAGTGGACAAAGTGTGTTTACTTTTAAACGGTGCATCTGCCCACTTCCACCGGGGGTCTGGCTGTGGCAGCGGACTGTTGGTAATTATGTAGCTGAGGCCAAAGCAGGAGGGTCTGGAGGCCGTTCGGTGCATTAATTACACAGACGTGGTCTCAGAATTAACATGCGAGAGGCGGAGATGTTAATGGATCATGGAGGTAGAGCTGGATCAGAGCCTGTTTTCTCATGTGAAAGATGACCATCTATTTTTAATCCCCCTTTTTGGAAAAAAATCAGTTATTTTGGAAGTAGCTTTTAGTCAGATGGACGAGTGCGGGTCAATATAAAGAGGAAGGCTTACATTACACCACCCGGCTCAGTGTGGCAGCGGCGTATCAATCCTCGTTTTACCAGAAACTTTATTCTTAGACTGTGGGAAACTGTGTCTTCTCAGTGACACAAGGCATGAGTCATCAAAATGTAGACATGGATTTCAGAGACGTAAAACATATCCTGAAATATAATAGTGGGACACACTCATATTCACACCTGTGGAGAATTTAGAGTTTTCAATGAACCTAATCTGCACGACTTGTAGAAAACCGACCGAAACAGGCAGAACATTAAAACTCCAAATGCTGGGATTCAAACCAGGAACCTTGTGGCATCAGTAGGTAAAGATGTATGGAATGCAGCACATGATGCATGTTGAGTTTCAACCCTCCACTGTGCATTCTTCCATCACATGCACAGATAACTCCCAGCATCCTTCACTCTACAGCAGAGCTATTGAGGCCTGCTGTAGTGTGCAGGACTAGTCAGGTAAGTTTCGATGATATTACTGGGGGAAATATATTAGCATGCTGATTTAGGATTGTTCATCTGTTCATCTAGCCTATTTCCATTCATTTATCCATCAATTGTAAAATATGAGTACAGACGATTCCAATTGTTTGGCTAACTATTTATATCTCTGGCATTGCATTAGTGTTTTTTTACAAACTTTTTTCTCATCTTATTCTACAGAAAATGGCCACATGCACTATCTCATGTGTGGAGACATTAAACCCTATCCTATGTAGAAGGAAAGGCTGTGTACATTTGCAAATACTGTGCAAAGACCTACGTTAAGAATGACACAACAATGCAGAAGCATATAGTCAAGTGCCCAAAGTTTCCTCAGGGCTCAAATTAGCCTATGACAAAACAAAATGTTTATATTTATGTCTGTATATGACAAGGTAAATACAGTTAGTATAAATTACCCACAACATTTCCAGTTTATTCCCGTTAATTCCCATATATTCCCGTATATTCCCATGGAAAGTTTCCAACTTTGAATATTCCCCGAATTTTGCAACCCTGAAACGCATCAGTGCAAACCACTGCATCACCGTCCATTCTTACATTTCCTTCATGCATCACATTTATTTCATGACAGATATGCACAATATAGTAAAGGACAAAAACAATCTTTATTTGTTTAACATTGATCAAGAGGAAGAGAAGTCAAGGCCCTTTACAAATCTCTTGAAATGATTGCAACTGCAACTGAAAAACACAAACTTGAACCACAGCTCTCAGAAAAAAGTAAAGTGTCTCGTTTGAAGAGCTGAGGGATGGAATATAACGTGATGTGTGAAAAAACTCATACCGGTGAAATCTTAACGGAGATTTTGAGAACGTACTTGGCAGTCATGACTCTTTCAGGATATATACGTGGACATTTGGATAATAAAAACTTACTGAAATCAACTTGTTCCACAGAAGTTGAAGATAAAATGATGGTAAAAATTCGAACAGAAATTTCAACTTTGTGGGAGTGTCTCATTTCTCGGCTCAGAGGAAACTGAGCAGCGTTAAAAAAAAAGGAGAAGAAGAAGCTTTAAAACAAACAACAGATCATACTTGGTTTTCATCACCACAATCTTTTGAAATCGACCTCGTTGTTGAACGTGTCGCAACACAAAAGGCTTCATCGGTGCATCAGAGAGGCAACTCACTGTGTTTCTGTGAAGGAGTGCACCAAGAACAAAACAGCACAGGGGTGTAGTAAAAATTCAAAGAACATGCAATCATTGTGCCAATTACATCAAATAAAAATTGCAGTAGCAATGTGCCTCATCTTCGAAATATCTAAATAATCTTAAAATAACATAAAATGCAGCATTTGTTTATAAGTGAAAGCAGTAACACTCTCATTCAGTTTCATCCACAGCCCGACCTGTACAGGAAGTGCCCTGGTGGTGAAGGCACGCAGGGTATGGCTTCTCTCTCAACCAATGGGTGTGGAGCATAAAGGGTGAGAAGCTACAGTGACTTGAGCGCTGACAGTGTCTGAGAATCACTCTTTGACTCATGGATACCATGTATAGTGGGGCAGAGAGGGGCGAGCGAGGCCTTCCACACACAGAGCGAGAGAGAGAGAGAGAGAGAGAGAGGCGTTCGGTCGCCCGCTGCTGCTACAAAGTTACCAGGATTTGTAGAGGCGACAGCATCTTTGTATACAGCAGAACATCGTAAGTGCGAGCCCATTTTTTTGGAACTACCAAGCTGAAAATTCAAGTGAATATGGAAACTGAATTCAAACCGAGAAACACACGCACATGCATCACAAAGTCGACTTGCCAGCGGAACACGAGAGTAATGTATCGAGGGTGGTCCGCCGGGGGGGGGTGAAACATGGCAGACAGGACTCAGAGGGTTCGGGGGGAGAAACGAGGCTCCACTGTGAATGTCAGAGTTGAGGCGCATGCACACGACTGCACACGTTTCCCAGTGAAGGTGATAACTTGTCCATAAATATTTCCACGTGGGGGGGGGGGGGCTACAGGAACTCCACGTAGTTCTCCGGGATGAGGCCCCTCTTTCCCTCCAGCTCCCCCTCCAGCCAGCCCGGCTCTCTCGACTGGGTCACTGCAGGAGAGGACACAGCGTCACCGGGAGGACAGCGCCACGGGGAGGGAGAGAGGGGGGGGGGGGGGGGGGACAGACAGAGGACACAGAAGAGCCAGTGAGTGTGTGTGCATGTCAGGATGAACAGGGCAGAGGGTTTTAAGGGAGGATGCGGTAACTATGCGTTTTCTCCAAAACCACAATGCAGCTCATTTTTTTTTTTTTACCTCGACTGTAAATCTGCAGCCGGTTTCTGAATCCAGCTTCTCTAGAATTTCACCAGGAGCTGAAGCTCAGCAGCAAAACGGAGCTCTCACTAACTGTTAGGTCTGAAATGTGTCAGTGCACTGAACCTTCCTGTGACGGGCCTTTTCAAAATCCTCCCTGGGTTCTTGATTTGTCTCAAAACTCATACCGTAAAGTTTTCTGTACATCTGCAAGTCAATAGATTTGTGGTTAAATAGTCAGTGAGAACTTCTAAGGAAACATCAACAAACTGAATACATAGTTTTACAGCTATAAGGGCTTCTGTACATCGTTTGGACTGAACACTGAATATATGAGTGAGTTTAGAGCTCAAGCTTTCAAGTGAGAGCAAAAGAGTTCAACCACAAAGAAAATTAATTGCAAAAGACATGTTTTCACCTCCAAGTTACCTGGTACTTGACAATGAAACAAATAAATCGGTGTTATAAGTGTTTTCTGATAATGGTAAAGGTTTAAGGTAAATATGTTTTTATATATAAGCAATATATGGCCTCATTAGAATATTATTAAATACATTTTAAATGATGATAAACAAACCAACTGCTCACGTACAGCATACAATAACACACCAACAGTTTTATACATTTCTGCAATGGAATTCATTTTTAAGTATGTTTTTCAAGATCTTTATCAGCTTGAGTAGCTTTTACCGATTTTATTTATTATTCGATAAATAGTAGAAAACCAATGGACATCCTTAGATGAAAGAATGAAGTTTCTCAACACTCATTGCATTCTAACTATAAGCACATTATTATTTTGTAGCTGTTTTATAATGTTTATTTTAGAGGCCGACCAATTTATTAGTTGGTTGATAAACATCAGCCAGTTAAAGCTTTTCACAGACATCTCTGCATTTATGTTTGGGGATAAAAAACTTTACATTAGCAGAATAAACAATACAGAAAATATGTGCATATCTTTTTTAAATATTATGATTAATATTAATTAATTCAAATTAACTATATAGAGTTAATATTTGGTTGTATTGGTGTTTTCTTTTTGTTTATAGTAAATGATAATGAAGTTTTAACTATGAAATTTCAAGCGTTTATAACACGTTTTTACCAGAAATATTTGACTCCCCATTATCGATACTTTTCCCAAAAATCAGTCGGACTCTAACAACTCTTTCTATCCGTGAACACAATAAATGATTGAGCCAAAGTTGCTCTCTTAATGTTAAAGGGTGAGAAAACATCAACATATATTGAATTCCTCTTTTTTTCCTACCACTCATACAGTGCGTTGCATAAAGTATTCAGACCTCTTGACATTTTGCACATTTGCGATGCACAGAACTCAAACCAAAAAAAATCTTAAATATATTTAGAGATAACTGGATCATGTAGCAAAATATGCAAAGTGTCAAGAGTCTCAGAGATACTGTAAATATTTAGTTATTGAGAATCTGATCACGTAACATGTTGTAACATGTCAATCACGATATTTGGAATGTGATCACGTACAAACAGTATTTGAGCAGAACTTTACTGAACCCATGTAACTGGAGATTCAAACTGGGATCCAGAAGAAACACATCGTTGTGCGATGATAATGTTTCTAATAAACAAAACACTTCAGCTCCAAATGAAATACCAGAGTGAGAACATGATTAAATTTCATTTTTCTGAAAATGTGACACTTAATTAATTAAGTTATGTTTATTCTTTCAGAAACAAGTTCATCTTTAAAAGGTGGAAATCAAGCTTCTATTAAACTCACTCAAATTGAAAAGGCATTTATACTGACATGAACTCATGCAACACTTAAGTTGTGATAGATTCACTGCACAGGCATCAAAACAGGAAATAATGAACATATACTGATGTTTTTATTGATTTTTAAATTCTGCTTTTCTCTCCTTATTTTGCTGCATATTTATAAATCCCAATAACTTCGTAATTTCTATGTTTTGTGTCCGTAACGTCCAAGGCATGAATGCGTGTCCCTGTTAAATAAATAAAATACTAAAATATGATTAAGTTAAAGCATCAGTCATCCAAATCTAATCTATATATGTATTGATGACATGTTTCAGATCACAACTTTAAATGATAATACCTGTGATAGGAGCTGGAAGGTGGAAGAGATGTGATCTCACTTTCAAAGGAGAAAATAACTTTTTAAGTTCTTATAGGTTGCTGAACCATAATAACCAATAAACTGCAATCATTGCAGGATATTATAAAAAAATGTCACGACATATCCCCGTGTAAAGACTACAGAATATCTATAGTGTCTGTTTCTCACAAAAGAGGATTTTGTCAAAAAATAGGAACTACAAAATCCTCATTTCCTCTGAGAGCGATTAAAGCTTAGTCAAGCCTCTTCCCAGACACATGGAAGAGCAAATCTGTGTCTCCTGCCTCCCTCCCTCCCTCCCTCCCTCCCTCTCTCCCTCCCCCTCCCTCTCCTCGTCTCATCTCTCTGTTCGATTGAAGATCAGATTGGGTGTTCGGTTTTCCTCCGAATCCAATATGCCAAGGCTGGTTCTGAGTGAGCGACTGGTGTAGGCGATAACACTTACCGGCGTTGAATATTGCGCCGACCTGGAAGGAGAGCTCAGAGTCGTGCTCAGCCTCACATGGGTACACAGCCTTGGCTTTCCTGCTGGTGACACTGAAAAATGAAGGCAATCAGTGAGCTGGCTGAGCTTTGAGGAGGATTACTGCATAGTTCAATCTGGACCAGGGCCTGCTTTTCATTCACTCACTAGCCTGAAACAGCAGAAATGGGCCAGGCTGGAAAATAAGCAGCCGTACTGAGAGAGGAGCCGGGCCACTACACACTCCGGTCTCGCTCTATCTCCAGTCTAGACAGACGGGCGAGCGAGTCCAAACACACCCACACACACACCTGTGTACCAACACAATGAGATGCAACGCTGTTTGTAGCGGGTTTTGTGCGGCACAAAAAGGCAGGGACACTTCGGTTTTGCATAGCAGACAACCATCTATGGAGAGATAATTAAAATTTGGTGTGTGTGTGGGGGGGGGGGGGGGGGGGGGATTGTGAAGTAGGTCTGCACACAAACAGACGTAGAAAAGAAATCTCCCTCAACTGCGCTTCAGCTTGTAAATTCACATTTGTGAGCTAAGAGGCTGCATTTTAAATCAGTTTGATGTGAAAGAGTGGCATCAAAGGAGCCGCGTCTAGCGCTCTGCAAAGGTTAGTAAAAAGACGTATTTATGCCACTCCATTCCGGAAAACATAAAAAACTGCTTCCACAGAAAAGGTTGTTTTGCCCACCGTAGCAAACGGTTATCTCGAATGCCAGCAACATTACCATGTAGAAATTGTGCCTTCAACACATGATGCCCTGATAAATATTTCATATTCTTTCTCCCGAGCAGCAACAATGCGGGATGAGAGGAGAAAGAAGACATACAAACTGGGGAAAAAAGTTTGTGGTCACAAGAGTTGTCAATACTACAATGTTCAGCCGAGTTCTTGAATTCAGAATATTTGGGAAGAATGCACTCTTGTGGAACTGCATTCGAGGGGGAAATGGGGATTTGTATTTATATGAAAATAACATTAATGGATTCCCAATAGAATGGCCGGGCTGCTTGCAATTACTTTGGCAACATCTGAAAGCGATGGAAATGAATTCATCATTTACTCTGAATAGCTCAGTGTAATGGACAGATCGTCTCCACAATTACATCCAGTTCACCCACTTCTTTGTGTGTATCTGGTGTTTGAGGTCTGCTTCTCCTGCCGAAGCCAAAAGTTGGGCTGCAGGTGAATACACAGAACTAAAAAAGTGAGGGGAAACTATTTTAGATTTTAGACAAAGGAGAGTGTGTGGGATTCTGTTGAGCAAACATGCAAGATAACATGTAACAAATGGAGGGAGGGAATGAAAATGGTCTCAGAAAAAAACAAAGAAACAGTAAAAATAAGAGAAAACAAAGACGGGGACGCTGACTTACTTTTCATCTGGCTTTTCTTTGTCCGAGGTGGCAGAAGACTGATTCTCTCCAGATGTTCCAGGTGTGGACAACAAATCTGCTATGGCTCTGCAGATCGAAAGAAAACGGGATAAAAAACAAAGTCACAATAGATTCTATGGGTTTCTTTTCCTTTAAAGCATGTACAAAGTACACTCTGGTAGGAAATGCCACAATAATCAGCAGATTTCCCTCAGTTTAAGTGTAAACGTTCAGGTATTTTCCCTCAACTGACTGTGCTTTTAGAAAAATAACTGTAAGAACTGCACAGAGCAACAGGTGAGCCAAAGAGAGCAACCTGTTGTTATGGCGACGAGGTGAGAGAAATGTCTTCCAGTCCAGTGTTTCATAAGAGCAAGAAGTCAAACTAAACGGTGTTAATATTAAAATGCAGCAACAAAATTAAACAAGACAAATAAACCACATTTGAGTCACCTTGAAAAATCACACATTTTCTATCTTGTTTCATTCCGTGACACAGCCGCTACAGAGTTCTTTTTTATTGTACAGAAGTCTACAGCCGGCACACATGGGAATTCAAAGAGAAACAGGTTTTCATAAATTAAATCATCCCTTCTACCCCATCTGCCAAAAAGCCTCTCGAAGAGAAGTGACTCTCAATCACTGCCCACATGAGGCTGAGAGGTAAATTTTAAAGAGCAGCTTTGATTTATTTTTCTGAAGGTCGGATATTTCAAATGATGCAAAGAAACTTATCTGCCCCCTTTTTTGAGTTATGAACTTGTGCTGCAGCCATCTTGCAAAGTGTTGTTTTTGTAATCGATGACGCTGGTTACGTGGATATTTGTCTTTGTACGGTACTCGAGAAACGCTTATCCGATTGGATGACAGGATGAGCGATGTGGAGATAGAAACAAAGAAACTAAAAAAGATTGCAAGAAAATTCCATTTACATTAAGGATTTTTTAATCTAAATCTGCTTTCAGAATCACCGATAGTTTGCTGAAACTTTTCACAGGGGGTGTATGGGAGAACGCAAAGATCTGAGTCAGCTGCTCCAGACCTTTTCCAGAACTTTTCCTACCAACCCCCTCATACATTTTGGGAAAAATTAGAAAAGAATACATATATCTCAGAACTCGGAAAGAAAACAAGATTCGAGAGCTTTTGGTGATTTGGTGAAAACGAATCCCATTGATACTTTCAATTGTGGAGGAAGGTCATTTGAAATTGAATACTTAAAAAAAAAAACACAGAGACAAAAGAATTGAATTTCCTCATTTCAATCATAATGATGAAACAATAAACCAGCATCCAGAATTGAAATAAATAGAACATAAGAAAACTAATCCCATTTATTCATGAATCATGTGATATCAACTCAATACCAAACACAATTGATTACATATGGGAGATTTGGTACCAGCGTGTTTAAACAGGGCTCTACACCATCGCTGACAAAACTCAAACACTGAGGGAATATATCGCTGTAAAAAAAAAAATGTGGTCATGTTCCAAAGAGTGGAATCGATGCCAAGGACCATTGAGGCTGCTCTGCCAGATTTCACTGGCTCACTTCATGTGGATTTTTCTTTTAATTCATCAACCACACATGTAGATTCAGAGCTTCCACAGTGATGTATATAACTGCCCCTTGTGTAAAGTCAAACTAAAACTCTCCGACCACAAGCTCTATCTGTTAACGCTTAACAGTCAGAGCTGTGCTTTACACTTGCTGTTGTCAGGGCCAACACGTCTATGGTCGACCTACAGCATGGAGGTAGGGGTCCTGGTAAAGGCAGAGTGGAGCTGAGGAGAACAAGAGTCTTAGCCAGGCATCCCTCTGTGTTCCATGCCTGTCCCAAGGCCAGTGCTAATACAGCACATAATGAGCAAATTGCTCCTAGCTGCCGCTCCCATAGAGACGTTAATAAAGGCAATTAGAGGCAGCAGCTGGGGAGGGGCTGGAGGTTGAGAGGATGTTGTGAATAGTGGTTACTGGTGAAGGAGAGAGAGAGAGAGAGGGGGAGAGCGACATTGCCTTAAGGGATAACATGGTGGGATCTTATGTTGACATAGGTGGAGGTGAGCACACAGCACTGCGCTCATGTTTTAATTCTCCTCCTCTGCTTTGGTTCTTCCCTCGGTTTCATCCCCTTCTTCCCTCTTTTAGAGCGCTTGTCCATCCCCAGCAGCGGCTGTTCCGTTCAGGCCTGGCCTGACTGTGGGTGATTTATAGCTCTGCAGCAGTGTGGGGCCACTGTGGTGCTCAGCTGCTCCACATCAGCATGGGGGGACAGTGCGCTGCAGTGCAGCAAATCCACTCATTAACCTGGGCCCAGGCACAAACACTGTCTGCCTGGGTCTCAGCCAGGAGGCAGGGGAGCAGAGGAGCACCAACACTTCACCCACCTGCAGGTGAAACCACTTACACACAAATCCCCTAAATAAGATGACAAAACAAAAAATGCACACACGCACACACACACGAGAGAGAAAAGTTAACACATTCATCCAACTGCTTTCAGTTGGAAGAGGATTACACAGATCATTTAAGATTTTCAAGACAAACTGTTTAAAATAATCAAAAAGAGAGAAAATCAGTGAATGCCACACGGCTGCCCTAGAAACTTGTTAAATGTACCAGAGGTAAATGGATTCATCCCAGAATTGCTCTCACAATTACAGCTAAGCCAAACCGAGGGAAATCGTTTGCCATTTCTCTCCAACAAAAATAGCATCAAGCTTTGAATTGCTCATCCGTTGTTTTCACCCATCATCGGCCCAGCTAAGCTTCTTCTGTAAATATGATTAAATACAGTAAATGGGGACTCGAGTGAAAATGCATTGTATTTGAGGCCTGAATTAAGATCCCAATCCAGCTATAAATTTATAACAAGTTCTTAAGAATATTAAGTTTGGAGCTGTTACAATTTTTCATAGACATAAACATGTTTGTAATACACTTGAGAAATGACATCTTATTGTATAAAAACCATAACAAACTATCAAACATCCAATTTTAAAGTGAATGCTATTGGAGACTTTTGGTTTATTATTTTAATGACGAGATTTATCGCATATTATCACACACTGCCAAGTTAGTAGCAGGGAGAAATTCATCAACAGAAGCTGACTGCTGTTTCTCATTATTGCAGGAATTTCAGCCTGCAGCATCCAGGCCCTGTTGATCCTGGCGTGGAGCTCACAAAGGGATGAGCAGGACTATCAACTGTCTTTCTACCAGAGGAAGAAGGGCTGCAGTGGGATTTAACAGTGTTTCTAGTAGGAGGTGGGATCAAACCTACAGCCAAGCTGCCCGCTTAGCCACCGCCAGTTTGGGTGGGCAGGAAATAAGATCTGATCCACCATTTTATGATTCACAGCTGTCTGCCAGAGAGAGACATTGAGAGCTGGAGTTCGGAACTGGGGAGAGGAAGGAAAAGAGGCCAAAATAACAATGTAACCTCACTGGGCAGGACATGGGGCAACAGCGCCACTGGGAGAAGCTGTGACTGAATTCACGGAGAGGAGGAGTAATGAGGCGAGACATCAAGGATGAGGTAGATGATAAATCATGCCACAGTCCACATAGTGTTATTACATGACATAGTGACTCAGGATGCATTTGTGTACGACCAGGCAGATTCTGCTGCAGCTATGCTGCAAAAACACTGAAATATGCTGTTTTCCAGGTGCACTTCTGAGCTCACCATAGTGCAGAAAACATATTTCTGAGAGAAGCTGGAAATAATCTGGCCAACGCCACTCCTACTGCTCCTTTTGGCCAGGATCGGACCCACATCCCTGGGTCACAGTCCGGAGAGGTGCTGTGCTAACAGGTCTCCACCATCTCACACGCTAAGATTTATGAGTGAACAAAGCCAGGGCGACACCCTGTGACATATGGCCCAAGTCTTCATCAAGGGACAGGGGCTGCAGCTATAAGTGTAAACAAGACGAATATCTCCCCAACGTCAATACGATTTACACGGCCAATGCGCAGCCACCTGTCTCCCAAGCAAATAAGAGCGGAGATTTACGACCTCCTCCTGGTTACTCCTTCCGTCCTCCAACATGATGCCACATATGTGGGAAAACAGAAAAAGAGTTGGTTACATAACTACCATAGAGCTGTGCCTGTCTTATCCTGCAACTCAGGAAAAAAAAGCTTGGTACCAACAAGCCTACACACAAAAGGCAGGCAACGCACCCACAGAGGTCAGTGTGAGAGAATCACATTGTCCTTTGTCAAGTTGTGAGGTAGATTTGATTTTATTTCACAGCTCCTTTCAGCTGATGGAGAAGGAGAAGGGGACAGTGAATGAAAAAAGCAAAGACTATTTCAAGGTGAATGTGCAGACATGACATAGCAGAGTCTAACATCTGCAGCATAACACAATAATTCATCTCTCACATCAGCATTCAAGACAAGCCATGGGTTGGAAACAACAGAAAGGACCAAGGACTTAGCAGATAAAGTGAGGACAGAAAAGAGAAGCCAGGGAGAAGTACAGCAAAGCATCCAACTCTCAAATCATGTTCCATCTTTTATTATTTCAAAGACAGAGAAAGAAGTAAAACCAGTAGATGACATTTTTAAACACAGGCATTCACCAGAAAATCCATTCACTTTAAAACCCAATTAACACTATAAATAAGAATTGTGAATCAGATTTTTCTATGTATTCATCCACACAGTTGAAAAACAGATTTCGGTTCTTTAAAGAGATAGTTTTCTCTTTGCTACATGAACTTTTTACTGGAGTTGAAAACACAGAACTAAAGCTGCAACTACAGTGTAACTGCTCCATATGATGCTATACAGGGGTACAAACTAGAATTACTGCCTCCACCAACCAGCCACACACCCATTTACTAACATCTCGATCCAGACACATAAAATATGTGAGTGAAAGAATAAGCATATGAATTGTTGAGTTATGGCCAAAAAGATATTGTAAATGTTGTGAGGTCACAGTGACCTTGACCATTGAACTCTGACAACTTAAGTCAAACCTCAAGTCCAAGTGAAAGTTTGCACTAAATACGAAAGAAATGTCCTCAAGCATTCACGAGGCAAAAATCGTATTTTATGAGGTCAGTGATTTTGACCTTTGACAACCCAATTCTAATAATATCATTCTCAAGTCTAAATTTATGTTAGTCCCAGATGAAATGACATTTAATTCGTCATTTCGGATTAATCATATTCACAATATGTGAGGTGTGAGCACTGATCAGTTAATTTTTAAGTCTGTGTGAACGTTTCTGCCAAACGCTGAAGAGAGTGGGTCAGACAGACAGATGGACAGCTATGTCTCTGGTGCGGAAAACAAAATTTAATCGTATTTTGGATGCGTTTCTGTGGAGGAAGAAACGTGACTCAAAATGTGTGAGCCACCGTTTACAGCCTCCTTGCAGTGTGCTGCTTTGATCTCACTACAGAACCAATGCTTTTCATTTTGAGTGGTGCAGTCATATTCACATCTGGGAGTGATGCATAGTGAAGAACTCACCTGGAGTGGCTGCCTGGGCTAAAGCTGGTCTTAGGCGGGGGATGGTCGCTGCGCTCTGTGGGCGTCTCTGAGGCCGACGCTGACGACGACTGGGACGACACTGACTCATTGCTGCCCATGGAAGTCTCATCTGTAGCCAGGTTGGAACTGTTTCCGACTGCAACGGCCACTCAGATTCCAAAACAAAAAGAAGCACATGTTAATTTATTTTCTATTTCATTCTACTGTTAAGGATTCAGCCTATTCAAACTCACTGATGATCGCCTGCTTGGTAAAACAGCCAAATAATTTATCAATATATAAGAAGATGCTGCATCAACAAGGGACTTTATAAACCAACTGGCTGTCAAAACAGGTGAGATTCACAACCAAGTTTTTATTGCTCATAATAATACACTCCTGCACTCACAGTCAAGGACCTGAGAGGCACAAAGTCTTTTATTTCAATTTTACTGACAAATACAGATCCTGCTTTTAGGAGAAAAGCAGGGAAGTGCTGCTGTGTAAAAAAAGGTTTGTTTGGACCCATTCCCTTCTCTTGTCAAACATATATTAAAAGCACTTAAACCAGAAGTCCTTAATTAATTAAGACTGACTACAAATTGGTAATCTGATCTGTGGACATTTTATTAAACAGTTTTTTACCTTGCAAGGAATGACACTCATTAATATCATCAACATGGGAGTTATAATTGGTAAGAGCTCAGGTGTCAATAGGTCATTTGTTCCAACCTTACAAATATAACAGGAGAGTGGTAGAGACGTCAATCAAGCACATCTGTGCACACCCACACAGGGTCATTGTTTAGCTGTTCACTGCAACCCTGCTTTGTTTTAGCAATATAATATAATATAATAACATATAATATTGTTTTCTTTTGAAGTAAAAACTCTAAAACCGACTGAGCTTGACGTGCTAAGCTCCAATCATGTGATACACGAGGGAAACAACTGAGAGGATGAGTTGGTGGAGACCAAAAACGGAGCAAAAAGAGGATGAATGTCAGACTGCACCCACTGGCTAGAAACACTACTCCAAATAAATAATAATAAGGTTCCTGTGTTAGCACTGAATCTGTTTACGCGTGATTTAAATTGTTGGTTTTTTTTTGGCCACATGAACACAAAGATTAAGATTAGGTCAAAATTGTGCTCGGGAACAAATATACAAGTTAAATTATATCAATTGCTTAGAAGATTGTTAGAGGTAAATTAAGGTAATTTGCCTCCTACACTCGACATGTTGCTGACTGATTAATGCACTTTCCTACGCACAGTATACTGTCACGTCTGCAGGGCTATTTGACACATGTAGTGTCACACAAGAGTCACATGTTCACATAAATACTCTCCTCACTCCTCCACTGCGTCATCCTCATTTTGCATTTACCCTGTGAACACTGAGACAACTTACTTTAAATCCATTATAGGGCCATGTAAAAGACACAAAGGTTAAAAAAGGATTACGCCTTTCATCCCTGATATTAAAATACTCCACGGTAAAAGCTGGCGCAAGGGAGGCAAAGAGAGGCAATCTGGTAAGCAGATTTAGACTCCTTTGGTATTGTGGAGGGGATGGGATTTGACTGGCTGCAGATCAGAACTTGCTGGAGCCAGGTTTATTTGGGTCAAAAGGTCACATGATCAACTTGCCTAATGCGCAGGACTTCTAAGTATTTGAAAAGAAGTAAATAAGGGCACACAAAGTCATCAGTCTATTATTTTACATCAAAGTAGTTTTTAGTGCCTCAGTGTGTGTTACTGCTGGAAAAATGTGTTTGAAAAAGGATTATTGTCAGTAAACTTTAAACCACTGTGTGGGATTTGAAAATATGACAATGGCGCCCACAATGGTTGTATGACAAAAGAAACAATAGTAGACATATGAAGTTATTGAGTCTCAAACAACTTATTTGTATAGGACATAAGTGTATATACTTTTGACCTTTTTCAAGCAAGTAACCTCTTTGGCTCCCATAGCTCCTATAGTACAGCTTTAAAAAAACTAAACCTAACTGATACCTGTCAGAGTCTCTCATTGAATGAATAGATATGGGAGTGAGATAATTCCTGGGAAACGTAAGTACTTTACATTTAAAAAGGGAACAAAAGTCTAATTTCTAAAGCCCAAAAAGTTTATTTGTAAGGTACATATACACATTTTGTTTCTGAATGATCACATATTGTAAAATATTCTCCTTCAATACATTCAGAGGATTGAAAATATACAGATGTACACTTGTCCGTCTCTTACCATTCTGAATGTCTAGGGCTTGTGGATTGTAGACAGCCAGGGGCCGATTCTGTCGACTCTGTTTCTTGGACAGCCTTGTGGGAGCGGAGAATACTGGGGCATCAGGTGAAAGAGGGCATGACTCGGGTGCATCTGCAAAGATCTGAATACAGGGGGAGTGAGTAAGTCTCCACCAGGAATAAATACACAGACTCCAAGACTGTTGAGCAGCAGCAGAAGCATGTCCTCAACTGACCCCACTCTAGTGAACGGGTTTTGAAACTCACAGGCTCTATGTAGCGGCAGATGAATGGAAAAGGGCCATTTGCAGCCACAGCGTGTGCTCCTCGGAAAAGCCAAGCAGCTCATTGATTGGATCTTAAAAACTGCATGTGAGAAGATTTTGTTTGTGCCAAAATAAACAAGAGCAGCTCCACATGTAACGCAATCACATCCCATCCAGAAATGTGGGTCTAAGTTAAGGTGACACCTCTCCTTAGATATTGACCTACTCTCTAAAAGAGTGGAGAGTAAAATAAACAGAGTTTGGGCTGGAGGAGGGCTGGCCAACTGGCGCAGCCTGTTTACACTGGGCCGTGTTTACATATAAACTTCAGATGTGGAGTTAAAAGAGAATAGGGCTACAGAGGAGAGGAAGTCTCAGCAGAGACTCCGAAAGG
This sequence comes from Limanda limanda, assembly GCF_963576545.1. Classification (NCBI taxonomy): domain Eukaryota; kingdom Metazoa; phylum Chordata; class Actinopteri; order Pleuronectiformes; family Pleuronectidae; genus Limanda; species Limanda limanda. The sequence goes on from NC_083637.1 coordinate 10,468,120, forward strand.
ATCACAGAAAAGAAGAGGAGGGAGGTAGGGAAGGAAGGGAGGGAGAGAGAGAGAGAGAGAGAGAGAGAGAGAGAGAGAGAGAGAGAGAGAGAGAGAGAGAGAGAGAGAGAAAGTGGTAGAGTAAGTGAAACAGTGTGAACAGGAGAGGCAGACAGAGGGGGGGCATGAGAGAGAAAGTTTTAAGGAGAAAGGGAGATAGAAAAAGTGAGAAATCTGATATGGCGGAGGGTTTCTGCTCCCTCGCTTGCTCGCTCTCTCTCTCTCCTCTCTCTCCTCTCTCTGCAGATGGAGGTGAATGTAAAACAGAGTCTACTGTTGGTATCTGGGGGTATCAACAGTCTGGAATGGGACTCAGCTGTGAGGAAAGTTAAAGCCTGTCTGTCTGTCTGCTCAACTTTTCCCCTCTAACACGCTGTACTTTCCAAAACGCTCTTGCTGCATTCTAACACTACATCCTTTATCACCTGGACGGTGTTGGATACCTCTGGGTAGTCTCCGACACTAGAAGCATACACTGTACTGCTGCTGCTGTTGTTGTTTTAGCACATTTGTATACCCTGTAGGCTTCACTCCTGCCTCTGTATTCTCTCACACCCCATTTTAGATTTAGGAGCATGGGTGGGGATATTATTCAAAACACACATCATCTTCCATAAATGAAGCTGGAGAAAAAAAATTCACTAAAAGCTCCCAGTTTCATCTGATTCTACGCAGAGTGCAGCGCTGCGCCAAAACAGATTAGGAAACTAATCTCAAACCTTTTTTCGCTTTTGACACGGAGAATTATCCCCCTTTGAGGACTGATACCGATTAATGACATTCTGGGGAGATTACACAATCTCATGAACTACAGGTTATGAAACAACTCATAAGCAAACTGAATATATTGAGGCAGTCAAAGGACCTCCCAAAATTATATAAAACCTATATGGTATTCTACACAATAATCAACCTGCTGAACCATGTGTTGAGAACTGGTATAAGCACTAAGGGTGCCCCCTATTGGCCAGATTAAAAAACTGTGGAAATTAAAAGAAAAGTTAGAATCCTCTGCACCTTAAAAAATAGGGGAAGGCTATGCTTGCACCATCTCGTTATCTGAGAACTATATTTCTGCTCATAACTTTTGAAGGGGCATGTAATTAATACAATATGTTTATGTCCACATTTTCATAGAGGATCTGACTTCTTGACTTGGCAGGGTTTAAACAGACGTGTGAGCTCAACAGGACCCACAGAGAGGGAGAGCATTCACCCTAATTGAGACTCTCGCTCTGCCTAAATGGAATCCTGGTGTCAGGTACAGCACAGAGTGTGCATGCATCTGCCAAACAGAAACTGCCTAATTGAATCTTAAGAGACAAAAAAAAATATTATTTTATAATAGTATTATCCTTCAGTTTCAAGTAATTACATGCTACCCAGGTTTGAGAACACAAAGTTGCTGTGTGCGGCTCGCTGTTGTCATGTCACCTGGTTCAGATTTCATTTGGCGCGATCACTGTACCTTCTGTTGCTTAGTGTGTCTAGCATTTAGCAAATGGCTGTGGATGGTAAGCTGAAACATTTTGGGCAAATGATACACAAATTCCTGCAGTGACAATGATTCATATTGTAAAATCATTGCAATAAAGATTTGACCAATAAGAACAGATACCTGGGGTGGGGGGGGAATTGAATGCAATACGATAGAAAATGTTTTTCTCTGTTTTCTAAAGGACATTGTGCTGATTATCTCTGCTGAAAGATGTAGTGTTGTGAGTTTGGAGTGTTACCTTTCCATTCTGTTCAATGAGGATTTCCACCACGATGTTCTGGAACTTGAGATCCATGATGGCAGCGACCGTCTCCTCCTGTGGCCTCATTAATGTGGGGCCAAACACCACGCCCAGGTTCGCCTCGGTCATCAGATTCTGTTTGCAGTGGGCCGCCACACTGACGGAAATAACAACACACCTTATAAATATTTTACTGCAGCTTACTAATGCAACTCCACCGATGTGAACTTTTGAAACACTGCACTATAACTGTATAATATTGACATTCTTTCATTTTTTTCCCTTCAAGTTATGTAAGGAAAAAGAAGGGAACATAAATAATGGAAAATGTCAGACGTGACCAGTGCCTGAAAAACCCCCTCAACTCCGAAAAAAATGGTAGAGTTGGTAATGGTGACCCATGTAGTTCCATACAAAACTCATCTTGTGACCAAAACAATGTCCATACTCATTTATGTGAGGCACTTGGAATGTAAAACTGTACCGAAAGGTTAATGTTTTGCTTCATAAACGTGAAATAACTTTATGATCTAAACTACAGACAGCTGTGGCTCAGGAGGTACAGCTGGTTGTCCACTAAACTGAGTTAGTGGTGCAATTCCCAGCTTCACATGCCAAAGCGTTGTTGATATTTACTGAAGTTTCCTAAAATAAAATAATTTGTGCTTTTAAGTTTTACTTCCTTCAAATACCACAATTAATGATCCTGACAGTGGCCTTTCTACAAATGTGTCAGGGCTGATCTGAATCACAGATAGCGTTTAAAACTGAGGAGGCATCAGTGCTTTATTAAATATCTTCTCGTTCCATTTTAAAACTGGGACACCTTCCGCAGATTAAACTTTATATTAAGGGGTCAAAAAGTGTAGAAAACCCATTTATTTGAAGAGAAAGTTTTACGGACAGGTGAAGAGATTTCACTCTCAAAATATGATGATATGCGGTGCATTTGCAGAGAGACAGCTTAAATAGCTTCAAAGGATGCCTTTGAAGACAAAAACATTGGTGACAACTCACATTTATAACATCTCTCAAACCATTTCAGATAGGAGTGTGAAATTCTGGCGTTGCTTCCTTCCCCTGCAGGACATGCACAGACGCCAGCTTCAGAAAAATATTCAAGTCTCTCCAGTCTGGAGAATTTCACGCTGGATAATCCAAATTCAATTTCAATAGCACTGCCTTTTTACCAGAGCCTGATTCTGCTGTGGGTTTCTATGAAATAAGATCCACCAGACTTTCAATGCCTCGGGGAAGAGGGATTATTTACTTATCTTCAATTTGCTCATATTTAGTTTATTAAAAGCTTGCTGAGGTAAAACCCTGTAATGTTAGCTAACATTATTTAAATCTTTTCTCCTATCTAATCTCACAAATGGAGTGATGCACAATAGTGGTCTATCCAAGGGATGTGTAGAGTAATCTCAAGAGAGAGTTTAATTTGAGCGGTCCATTTACATTTCACTGGTGGGCTGCAGAACCGTATGCCGAACAGGTACGGAAGGTTCCACAGTCCTCCTCCAACCAATTTAAATATATGCCAGAATGACCGAGGAAAAGGCGAAAAAAGAAAAATGTTGCGATGTTGGCGGCATCACTTTTTCTTACCCAGCAGTCACTGAATAGACAGAGAGGAGATGGAGTGACAGCAGGGAAGGGGGAGTGAAGAGAGTGGGAGTGAGGGAGAGCGAGCGAGCGAGAGAAAAAGCATGTGGAGTGAGAATGAGGAGACAGACAGGAAGAGTAGAAAGAACTGAGAGGAAGAGAGGGGGTGGAGATTGGATGAACTATGACCAAGGAACTATGAACACTCACTTGGCCAGATGCTTCATAAGCAGCCCGAGGACTAGTCGATTCTTCTCCGGTAGATTGTGGACCAGGCAGTGGACAGCTTGGATGCGAGACTCTGGACTACCACCCTCTGTTAAAATGCAGAAGCAGCCATAAACTCACATTAAACTACCAAGATGTCTCTGTGCTGCTAAAGTGGCAAAGACACAATACAACCTGGGCAGAAGAAGAAGAAACAGACACACCAACTTATTAATTTAGAAGAATAGCATCCTCTTTATGGACGATCAGAGGCTATCAATTGGCACAAGGGGTTAAACATTTGAGGATGATAGATCACAGTTGAAACAAGTGAAGAGGTGTGATGGTGATATGTGATCCGAAGCCTCCCAGAATTTGGCAGCAGGGACCACTATGCTGGCAAAGGAGATAGCTTTACGTTACAGTTGCCACCATATAAAGGGGTTGTGTTAAAACCCCCGAGATCATCTCTTAAACATTTCCTCACACATGGGCATCTGGCCGCCCACACGAGAAGCCACATACACACTTCCACACAGACACACAAAATATCATTACTATGGGAATGACAAGGATTTAAACACGGAAAAAGCTTCTTACGGATGCTGTCACCCATCAAAAAATATTCACTGCTAATCCACTTTTTTCCCCCTTGTTATGAGGGCATTGCGAGCGCCTGATAAAAATGTCAACCTGATCCAATTATAGCACTTGTTGTAATAAGATTCAAGTTTGGCTTGCTTTGAAACCATTTCATACAGAAATTATGTTATGTGGGTGAAAGGAGAAAATGTAGCTTATTTTGCTCTTTAAGGTAACTGGACCATTTGAGGACATGCAAATTAAAGCATATTTGGCATTTTAAATCTCTTAGCCCCAACTTTTAATTTCTTATTTGGCCACATATTTTTTGTAGCACTTATAAAAACAGACATAACTTATAAAGAAATATGGGCGGCAAGCTCACACAGTATTCTTAAATGTCTGATAAATGTCAGAAAGATTTATATAAAACAGTCAAAGTCAGCTGAGAGGCTCTTTGGTAAACTAGAAATCAACAACGCATATATTTATTGCAGAGAGTAACAAGTTCCTGGAACAAAGTAAGAAATCGTAAAGCGACAGCATAAACAAAATCTAAAAATGAGGACAATTGTGGATAAATCCTTTTCGTATTCAATATAAGAAGTACCAAATAATGACTATGAATGCCTTACCCAAGATGGTTGACTACTATTCCACACATAACCTTAAACAAAACTTCAAATGTACAGTTTTTCCCTTTCCACTACTGTGCTGTTTAGGTTTTTTGTGTATGTAAAAACACAAAGGCTATGGTAAAAGGGAGCTTCTCTCCTGCACAGAAAACAAACCTTTTCAAGTTATGATCCATATTAAAATTATGAAACTGAATATGAGCATTTTATGTCACTGTACAATGTTTAAACTATTAGTCACTGTATAGTGTTCAGTGGCTCATGGAAGAAGAACAAACTGTTAAAATGCCATTGGCTAAAGCGGATTAAATGTTAATTCCTGGCTGTTACAACGAATTAAATGTGAGGAGTTTCTTTTTTCATTTACTCTGATGTTTTGGTTGGGTGGCCAAACTTACTCGCAAGGCTGATGAACTCTTTGTAAAGTCCATAGGTCATCAACGGCTCGGGAAGGCTCCTTCAGAGAGAGAGAGATAGGGAGAGAAAGAGACATGGTGGGGTGGGTGGAGAAGGAGAGTTGAAGTGAGCGAGGGGGGACAGAAATAGCCGGCACACTGTTTTATAGGGTCTACACACAGCAATGATTAATGTGGCCGGGCCGGGGGATGGAATTAGATGGTGCACGCGTTGAGATAACCAAGTTCATCTGAAGGTACTTTCACACTGCAGCTGGCCAGTGGCCAAAAGGTACTTAGCATCAGAGAAAACTGAGGAGATTGACCCTGCTTTACTCCAGCAGACCAGACAGAAAGTAAAAGACAAGTCAGTGCAACAGTAAACGTGGTTTTATATTGCATAACAACATCGATATGCCATGTTTGATTCAATAGTATTTTGAAACGAGTAAATGTTGCGAGAAGTGTTGACTGAATGAAAACTGGAGAGCACCCTTTCACTTTGAAGCTGAAATAGAAAATCCTGTGTAGAGCAGAATCCCACAGCTGTGAACCCATTACATCAAACTGCTTCCTGCTAAGCTTAAAATGAGTTAATCACAACACAATTTTGATCTGAAAAGGACTTGTCATGTACGTCTTGTTCGGTATACTGAATAGTGCAGTTCCCACGCAGCAGTGGACAATGAAAAAGCACTTTATTTAGTAATTGTGAAAGTAAAAGAGAAACTTAAAGGACATAATAACGTCATTATTCCTTGATTCATCTATTGATGCAGTCAAATTATTAATAATTCATCAAAACAGTGAAGGTGAAAAACTGAAAATTAGACAGACTCACGAATTTAACTGTTCACATTCAAACCTTGTGTTTCAGAATAATACAACTTTGCTTTCATTTAAATAACCAAAGCCAATTTAATCTGCAGCTAACGGCCGGTTGATGAAAACAACCTGGCCTTTAAATGAAACTGCATCAGCGTATTGCAGCCAAACGAAATTTTAAATCTTTGAACTTTACCCTCGCTAGATCCGTCACCCTGGAAGGAGTTGGTGGCAGTGGGAAGCGATGTGACCTTGTGAGGAGTTAATTATGCAAAGTGCATAATGAATCCTGTAGCTATTTTATAAATGACAGGAACTGACATTGGGGGGGCGGGGGTATGTTTCATATTCAAGTCAACAGAGTCAAATCATCAAAATCATCAAAAGAGATGCAAAAAAAATCTCACATTAACCACTGGAGATGACTTAGGTCATTCGTGGATTTTACATAACAACCAAAGTGACCTATCCTATGCTCTAAATGTATGAATGTTTCTCAAAATATGTTCAGGGCTCATTGTAAGTCAGTTAAAGTTTGTTTTTTTTCGAGTGACAATAAACATTGCAATTGAGGGGGGAAATAGTCTTAATACATTTATATCATCATTGCTCACTGGGGAGAAATTGATGGTTTTAGGGCTTCAACTAGCAATTATTTTTATCATCATTACTAATTAATCTATTGTTTCTTTTTTAACACAGTTCTTGTGGTTTTGAGCATTAAATTACTCAAATTTATCTAGAAAAATCACAATTACAGTTTCAAACAGTCCTAAACATCATCTATGCCAGTGAAGATTCAAAACTCGACATCTGAAAAGCAGAAATATGGAGATTTTAGCTTTAAAAACAAGTGAAAACTACTAATTAGCTACTAATTAACTGTCATTCGACAAGTGATTAATAAACTAATTCAGCTTTAAATGGTTGACAACGTGTTTGTGTGTCTCAGTGTGTGTGTGTGTGTGTCTTTCATTACACCGATCCTTACCTCAGATACAGCTTCAGTGCACTTGTTATTGTCTTAACGTCCCAGTCCTCGCTGGCGGACAGATCCACTTCGTTGGTCTTCTCATCTGCATGAATCCCAATCACGCAACATAACATTACAGTAAAATTCACTGACTGAGGAATTAACACAAAAGGCACAGACTAACTACTTCGCTTATTATGAAAAGCTGAGGACTGTGTGTGATTTTGTGCGCAGCCTGGAAAGCTTAAATGTGCAACATAAATATGTAACTTGTAATTAGCCATATGAGGATAAAAGCATTGTTACTAGCTGTGGGGTCGAGTCTGGCCCCAGTGGATTTGGAAGGAAGTTACAGCTTCTGTAGACGGCGGCTGATTCTATACTCATTACAAGTTTAATTAATCCCTTACTACCTCACTGGCTCCACAGGGACTCCAGGGCTGTGTTGTGCTGAAAATTCAGGGGGCTTTAGTCACACCTCGAGTAACCTCTGATGAATTATAGAGAATGTAGAGGTGCAACGTGCCAGTGAGGTTTTTTTTTTGGAGTCAGACACATGTACTGTACAGGGCCAGGGTCACCACACAGACTTCAGCTTCGTGGGTGGCAGGTAGTCTGTTACTGGGAATTTATTTTTGGGGATTTTGTCTATGCACTGCAGCCAGGATGACTGTTTTTTTCTGTCTGCTCTCGTCCACAAACTGGCCTGTCCAATGTCAACTTCTGAGGGCAAATGTTTTTGTAGAGTGTTCAGAGCCAAAGGTGAGCTTCTGTGTGCAAGAGACCGATGGGGTCTGCACAGGCTCTGCGGTCTGCTTTGGCAAAACAGGTCTGGCATAATTTAAACCAAAGGTGAAACTCTTTATTATTTTACCTGTGTTATCTAGATAAAGCCCATTGGGACATTACAGTACTGTGTGGTGATTTGAGCATAGTGGTTAAAGTTGGAACTGCAGCGGCAAAGACACATATACACGACAAAATGTGTTCATAACCAAAGAAATATCTGTTAAAATAGAAAAACTATAAAACAGATCCAAAACTTGGGATGTGTGGATTTACAAACTTTCCAATGACGGTGAGAGAAAGTAAACACAACAGATGTACTCCAAATGTCACAAATAAATAAAAAAAGGAAATTTAGAAATTTGCAAACACATCCACGAAGGCATGTTGCTGTTTGATGTGCTGAAGAGGTTTGTAATAGAAGCACAATGAAAGAGAGAGGCACGGTAGATGTCAACAATGAGAATAAGTAAATGTGACGGATGAGCAATGGTTTTTAACTGGGAAACACCTCATCAGGGGCTGTTTTATGTCAGAAATAATTAGGATTAGCATGCACCCATACTGCTTGAGGACTGTGGGTAGGCTCGAGCCAATCCCAATTAACATTGGGCAAGAGTCAGGGTAAACCCTGGAGAGGTCACCAGTCCATCACAGGGCCGATACAAACAGATGAACAACTATTCACAATCATGGCTAGAGGTAATTTAGAGTTACCAGTAAAACATGTCTTTGTAATATGGGAGGATTTACTGAAGCTTCTGTTTTGCATTTCCTTTTGCTGCAATACAGCAAACTTCTCCCTTATGGGACTGACAAAGGAATATATAATCTACAAGCACGCACTGGGAAACTAGGTTTTTGTAATCTGACACAACACTCATGGTCATTTCAGCCTTAAACCATGAAAATGCAGTAACTCTCATATAACGCACAGTATTCCTCAAAATTGGCCTCACTCTGCAATTATATGTATAGAATTAAAAACTATAGTTCAGGAACTCTCATTGTCATATCCCCACCTACACTAAATACAAAATCCTTTCACAGGTCAGAGGCAAAGTTGAGCTAACTTTTACAGACTTATTCATTATATTCTCGCCTGACGCTCAATAGGTGACGCTGCCTTTGTTTCTACTGTAATATGATGGGAATCATTTTCTATCCCTCTGTCCTCTGTGATTGGACGGCAGCCACATCTGTGGGTGAGAGATGAAAAGGAGGAGGAGTGGGAGGATCCGAACTCTCTCTTCAGGGCTTGCTTCACCCACACACAGTGAAGTGTTGTATGCAAGAAATATTTGTGAATGCTTAGTGGAAGTACAACGTCAATTGTCGTATTAGTAATTGCAAGGTCGAAATTAGCTTTATGAATAGGAAAATAGCCGAGTGTTCTATTTGGTCAATCGGTAAACTAACATTTACTTCAGCGTCTTAAGAGAGCTGCAGCAGAGTGGGTTTGGAGTCTAGAACATGAGTCAGCAGGTTGGGTGGCTGGAAGCTTTCGGAGAGGAAGCTGAGAAAGGCTGCTGGCTGCCTGAGTTTGTTGTCATTCTGAACACAGATTGGAGAGCGAGCTGGTGTCTGCCGGAGACGACAGGAAGCCAAAGTGCAGACAGGGAGCTTTGGGAAGGAGAGAGGACAAGATCTATAGAAAAAAGGAGTTGAGTGAAAGGGTTCCAAGACAAGTGAGAGGCATAAAGGAAATTGAGAAAGGCAAATGACAGCCAACAGCCAGCTGTGGGCATTTGAGGGGCCGTGTTAGTGGCCAAAAAGTGCACGGACGTGGATGGGAGGCGCCCGTCAGGTTGGCTGGCGGATATAAAACTCAGTGGAGACAAAGATACACACTGCAGGCACTTGTTGCACTCCAGCAAGTCTAGCTACAGATAAGCTGAGTCATGGGCTGATTGCCAGTCACTATCTTTTTAATATCACCCAAGCAGACCCATCCATTACATCAGCACATTCGACTAACTGGCTAATATCACAGACAGAGTGGATTAGCATAGAAATAAAAACTGAATCCAGATTTATACCAGGAAACTTGGGTCAGAAAAGAATGGACTTTAACTTACCAATCATTAATGAGAGGAGCTTCTGGACCCTGGAGCTCACACCAACAACTCTGTACAGTCCCTGGTCATTAATACCTGATAAGAAATAATAGTCATTATTAAAATAAATGCATAGCAATTTTGTCATTAAAGCTGTAAAACGCTTTACACGTTTACAAATGAAATCAATGTGGGAAAAAAATAATATACAACGAAATAATCATAAAGAATGAGGAAAGATTATACAGTATCTATACAATGACATCCCCTTTTCTTTTTTTTTACTCATCAGATAACTAAGTGAAGAAGGAAGCAAAATAAATGGGACTTTGAGTGCAGTGCAGTAGCCGCCATTAATATCAACATAATATTAATATGCTGCCTGCACTACCGGCCACTCAGCCCTGCCTCAGTATTAGAGCATGACTGCCACCTTGTGTGCATATAACAAATCTGCACCCAAGCAACTGGTTTTAACTATACACCACTTCAATGTTAAATTTCTCAATTTAAACAACCTTAAAATTCCCTCCACTGACATTTTATTTATATATATATCTGACGCTCACCTCTCGTCTCTATGGCGCTGATGGAGTTCTTCACAAAATCCAAACCCAGTTCATCCAGCTGGGCATCAACTGCAAAGTGGAAGGAAAAATCTTCTTTTAAATATGATGAATCATCAGGATTAACTTTCTTTATAGGTTTTTATAGAACAAAGTCCGGAATCGTTATATACTTACTTCCTCTTTCTTTTGAATAACTTCTTCCAAGGTAGTGTCCAATCTGTTAAAAGACGAAACAAACACATGTTTACAAGCTTATAAAAGTTAATCAATCCTTGTGATTTAGAGTAAAACACGTGAAGACTATATGAAAGTATAAGAAATGAAAATGTTTTTTAGATTTTTTTTTAAGAATGGCAGTTCAACAGAACGCAGTGATGACACAGTAGAGGAAGATGACTCACAGGCTCCTTCCCACCCATGGCCTGCATCCAGAACTTGTGGTCATCCTCTGACAGGGCTTGTACTGTAAGCAATGTCCCTGGCCTGGGAGAGAGTCATACCGTATTAGCAGTCGGCAAAGCCCTAAGGTCAGTTCAGTAATACATTGGCAACGTCTGTCAATATAAAGAATGAGATGTGCTTAGCCGTCTTTGAAACAAAAACCCCTGTCTGACAGGGACACATGTACGTTTAGATTTACAGTTACAGATATCAGCCCTATTTGTCATGCCAGTTGGTTTATGAGAGCGACAATCACGTGGCACCAGATGGATATCAAGTTACTCATCACAGTCCGAATAGGATGTGTGGACTCGAATTTCCATACTAAATCTGGGCTATTGCTTTTCTATTAATACTACAGAAAAGGGGCAGGACAGAGTTAAGATGTGTGACAAAATGAGGTATCTATTACAGGAGGGCAGGGCAGGGTGTGACAAATCCTCCCAGCTCAGTGTGTGAGGGCAGTGCTCCAAGACAAGTCCTGCTGTCCTGCCGCCTGCCGTCTACAACACGGAGCAACTATAGCGGGTCTACAAGATCTATAGAAGATCTATCAGAGCCATATCACTATTGTGATACATGAAGAAAAATCTCATATACAGTAACTGTGCCATTTTTACTGTTATTTACTCATTACTGTAAATTGCTCCCTGCAATTAGACCCTTAATTTCAACAGTGTCTGTGTGAGGTGATAATGTACCGATCGGTTATGTCGAGGTCTAAGCAGAACCTCCTGTCCAGCACGTCCGTTGTTTTGCGGACGCAGGATTTGAGCGTGACGGACTCTGTCTCCCCCTGCAAAAAAATATTATATAGAATGTTGTAGTGATTAGAAACCATTAAAAGTAGCTGGTCAAAATGGAAAAAAAGACTGTATATTGAATGTAATCAAAAAATATATAAAACCCTGTAGAAAATGCACTGTGTTCTTTGACTACTCACAATCTTCCCACCAGATCTGTGGTCGAAGGTCACCATGTGCAGGATCTTCTGCTCTTTGACGAATGTGCAGTAGCGTTTGACCCAACTTGAACCAAAGGGAGGTGGCCCTAAAACAACAAGACATAGATGTGACACGGGCATCCACTGTATCAGGGTTAGAACAATTACTCGTGCTCATCCAGGAAATATACTGACAGACAATGTTGTGAAAGAGCAAAATGTGGAGATACGGAAAGGAATTGAAGATAACTTGTCTGTCCAAACTTCCCTGCTATTACAACAAATTACATAACGTCACTGATGAGATTCTGAACTCATTCATATATGTATATATGTTGAAATAACTTGTCAATTCACACATTTCTAGGAAAACTGTGAAAGTTGTTCTCTGTCTTATAGAGTAGGCTTTTATATTTACAGAGGCTTTTATGTATTTCTTGCATTGACTGTGTGTTATGAATGGAGGTATATTAAAACCTATAGTACAACAGACAACGGTCTTACTTTTTTCCTGTACATAGAGGTAGCCTTCACAGCTGATCGGGGTGGTCTGTCTGTATTCTTGAGGTGCCTCCCTGATCTTCTTCATTAGGTCATTCACCTCTGACCGTGTACCCTCAAATCGATTCCTTGTCTGGGAGGAGAAAAAAAATAAACACACATTCCAGGAAGTCACTTCCTGATCCTCAATCATTGGGTAGGATGACCCTTCTAAAGAGAGGCCACCGCCAATCAAAACTGATGAGCTTCCTCTTGAAAACACTGCAGTATCTTCGTGAAATCAGCCGGATGCTTAGTTGAATTCTAAAATTAAGACTGAAAGAGGGCTAATACTGCAATGGCATAACAGAACGATGAAATAACAAGTAGATGAAGTAAACGGGACATAAACCAGAGCTTTATTTTTGTTAAATGTGTGCAGACAATTCAAGAAAAGTAAATATTTGACTACGAAATGATCGGATAACAAGTCAGACACAAGAGGAGTTAACGTAGGGGCCACTTAGTGGTCAAATTATTTTGAATTTCCTTCTGGAAACAATTACAAACCTTTTCTGTTCTAAGGGAAGAACAAGAGCATACAACTACAAGTGTTTGTGGTTAGGGTTAGAGTTTTCATTATCCCAATTTTAAATATAATAATAAAACTTAAGTATTGCTTACATTCTGGATATTGATCTGCAGGGCCCTTTTATAATGGTCAAAGTCGTTGGCAAGCTCAAAGCCCTGGTGATAAAAAGTGAAGACTGTCTGAAAGAAGGCCAGCATCTAAAAGAAATCACAAAAGAACAAACAGATAAGAAATCTTATCATTATTTATTGGAGTCAGCAGGCGAAAGAGAAACTCGTTACAGAAGACTTGGCTATGTCGCTTTCCACTAAAAAAGAAACTAAAACTCATGTGATATCTTATAAACACCCCCATCCCTGCTGACATATCCCCGGAGGCCAGTCACTCACCGGCTCCACACACTCAAACTTCTTTCTCTCCTGGATCTCCTGCAGTTTGCAGACATAGTCCAGTGACTCCTCCTGAAAGTGCTGCCTCATGCCATCCACCTGGATGTCTGCCTGGAGAGGTGGAGAGCACACAGCGCGATGATTATAGTGACACACAGATGCATGGAAGCAAATAAATAACCATCATGAACTTTATGATACAGTGCAATTTGGGAGGCCAGAGGTTTTCCCGGGTATAGCATTAAATTCTTACAGACCACATACTGCATAAAAGAAATTATGATACTGAAGCCAAGTTCATTTACAGTAAATGGATGGAAGTTTGTCTCAGGGGACTGTATCATCTGTATGAAAAAAATATAGATAATGGATAGATGGATAGATGGATAGATGGATAGATGGATAGATGGATAGATGGATCGATGGATCGATGCTACTTTTCATTGAGTTGAACAACAAGCGATGCAGTGTTGATGAAGTTCATGACTCCCGTTGCTGTGAACAAACCCTGCAGCACATTTATTAAAGTCTGATAGTAATCTGTGTTTGTACCACAGACCCTTGTGTTGCAAGAGTCACAGAGAACACACTGAGCAGTACTGCATCATAATGTCAACACTTTCAAGTGGCCTTTCTGCCTGGTGTATACAGCGTATGTGTAAGCCTTACATGGCCACATGGAACATGTGAGACAAGGAAGGCGAAACACATTTGAAATGTTCATTTCATCGTACTGCAGTGGGGCTTTTTCTACAAACGACCGCAGTCAGGGCTGACCTTGGTAGTACAGTACAAATGAGCACACATTTCCTTTTCAAACACGCCAGGAAAACTGCAAGGCACTGCAAGGCACGTCAGTGGAAACTTGCATGGTCCAAGAGGCTTTGCAGTGAGGCTCTTCCCCGTGGCACAGAAGAGAAACCCCAGAACTGGGATTCTCATACTAAACCAAAAATATCTATCATTTCTGCTGTCACAGCTGTAGATAACTGTCAAGAGTTCAGACAAGGATAAATACCTCTTGGAGCTGTGGCTCTTTCTTCCTCGCCGACATGTTCAGAAGCTTCTCCAGAGAGCTGTAGTATTTCTCTGTCTCTTTCTCGTACTTCTTTCTTTCCGCCTTGAGAGAGTGAAGAGGAGTGAAGCAGAGGCACACAAGAACAAACATATTTGATAAGAAGTAGTCTAGCCTCAGAACTTAGAATAATTCATTTTCTATTAGCAGCTATCTGTAAAATGTGTATTTTTTTACAACCATTAAATTAATCCAGATCAGCTAAATGCCAATGGGTAGAGGACATAAACCATCATACATTACCCTTACTACACCGAGATGGTCTTTCCTAAACTTCTCCAGGGGTTTCATTAACGTTTCTGTGATGTTTCTCATCTAGGCAGAAACAGAAGCCATAACATGTAATATAATAATGGCTCAACTCAGTGATGAATCCCATTAATATTTCATGACACAACATTTCCTGACTTAAGCATTTAGTGTTTCCATTGAAGGGCAGCAGCAACATTCAGTTTCTTTATCTCTGGAGCTGCTATGTTTCGACGGATGAATTGTTTAAATACAAAATTACACAACGATTTAACTTACAGTATCTTATTGTTTCAACAACAGATTAATAGTAAAGTCAAGTCAATCCAATCCTGCTGTGTTGCTGCAACGCTGAGTGCAGGACATGTCTGAACCTGCACGCCCACCCTGCTTCTCCTTACTTTGCACTGTGATGTCATCCCAGTGTGCTGAGCAGCATGTTTAATATTATGGTCTGAGTCTAGCACTAAAACAGTCATCCACTGGTGTCCACTCCCTAACCTCAGACACTACAGACAGATATTACATGGCAACTGCTGTTTATAAGAAGTCACAGACACACACAGACAGGAAGATGTGCATCCCTGTGCAAAGGAGAGAAATGTATCAGATTATTCTGAGGACAAGACTGTGCTCGATCTCTACTCTCTCACTTTATTTCATAGTGTGACACTCAAACACTTGTGGTCGCAGTTTTTAAAACGCAATCAGTCCTTTAAATAGATTGTTACTTCCTTTATAGTCACATTCTGCTTGCAAGGTTTGTGGTTTATAAATGAGCAACTTTAACTACAGAAGCCAGGTGTGTGTGGCTGAATGAGCTGATAGTAGTAGGCAGTAGCTTATGCAATCTGTCTAGGTATTTAAAGCTTGGGTGTAATAACGTAGCTATGCACTCCTGTCCTCGCGGTGGCCACTCCCAGGCAGTTGCTGTGACAGTGACCCTTAGACAGGTACAAGGGGAGCAACGATTCAGAAACCAGCAACAGTAACACACTGGAAGCTGTGGCTGTACTGTAATGTACGGTGGAGAAAATTATATTACAAGTGTCTGCCTGGATCCCGGGTGGATGACGGAGTCAGACTTTAATAGATGCAAATACCAAATATGGGCAGTCATAGGTATGGGCTGGAAGTAAGGAGGTTAGAAAAAAGCAAGCGTACAAGCATAGTAAAGTTAAACAATTTGAGCGCAATACACCACACACAGACAGACACACACACACAGACAGACACACAGACACAAACACAGTCACACACACACACATTCAGGTATTTTCCTTGACTTTCAAGCAGGTTCTGACTGGTTGTTCTCACCATCAGCTCTCTTTGGTCTTCTAGGTTCTTAAGGAATATGGAGAACTCTTGCAAAGACTCATCTGAAAGAGAAAAAAAAGGAAAAAATTAAATTAAATCACTCTCTAACCCTCTCTCACACACGCACACACACAAAGATATTATGATTATCAGTTGTTCCCACCATGGGTGCAAACCAAAAAACTGGTTGTAATTAGCTGGTGGAGAAAGAACCATAAACAAACATCCATGGTGCATGTCTGTTTAGTGGTAACAAGACGAGTGGTTAGTTTCCATCATGCAGGGAGGCAGAAACCACACTTACCAATGCATTTCTCATCGTCTGTCTTTGCATCTCCGATGTACTCAAACTGAAACTCTCCCAGGCACTGGGCAAACTTTCTCTGTGCCATCCCAAGCTCTGAAAGAACATATCAAAATATACAATGATTTAAAACACTGAATTCAAAAGGAAACTTTTATTACAACTGTCCAAAGGAACGCTTTGTTAAACATTAACACCATATGCCGATCTTAAAAACGAGTTCTACCGCATTGCACACGCTTAACCACAATGTTAACATCCTGTTTGTCTGCAGCCTGATACATCCTGTTGCCCACCAAACCCCTGTCTACCAAGAGGGCAGGTCCCAATTTAGAGGTGTGGAAAAAAAAAGAGAGCAAACTTAATTTAATTGCTCGGCTTGAACAAGGAGAGAGTAAATTAAACAGTATAATGCAAACAATGCATAATTCAAATACTGAAGAGGATCAGAAAGAAAGGTTGATCGTAAAGTCACACAAGTGAACCATTATTTCTGTATTTGTAAAGGATGATCTATTGCACTTCTGTCCGTCCTGGGAGAGGGATCCTTCACATGTGACTCTCTCTGGAGGTTTGTCTGGTTTTTCCCCTGTTAAAAGGTTTTCCTTGCTCTTGTTGAGGGTTAAGAACAGAGCACCTTGTTTAGCCCTTTGAGACAAACTATGATTTGTGAATATTGGCTATACAAACAAAATTTGTTTAAAATATGCTTTCACATAAATAAAGCCTACTGCCATTTATCTTGTAACACAAATTCATTCATATTGCCAGTGCAATATCTAATTTTGCTTCACCCCCTGCAGATCAGATAGAAAACACAGCAAACATAATCCCTTTCCAAACAGTGAGGAGATTCCCTAAGGTCGGATCTCTGACCTATGACCGTCCCTTAGGGAAACATTACAGAATGCAGCAGCGTGGTTATTTATAGACTGCAGCTATAAGCAGTGTACTGAGGAGCAGTGTCATCAGCTTGGTCAGATAGCTGTGACTCTGTAGGAAACTATCAACTGAGCTTCACTACTGAGTATAGGCCTGCACTGAGCATCTGAAGCTGCTACAAGACGACTAGCTTCAAGGAAGAGCTGCCTTTACACATTGTGAAATACAAGGAGGGTTTATAGTATTGATAATGGCTGCATCCTAAGAAGAAAGACTGTGGGAGAAAGAGGGGAGATATGCGGCAAAGATCACTAACAGGATTTAAAGATGTTGCAGTAACGTGATATGCTTCTCAGTCCTCAAGGCTACAGTATCCATGACCTTCAAAATAGGTTTTTGCTATTGATGACTCAGCAGAAGTCTCCAAATATTCTCTCAATGAAAAAGGCTGATGTTCGAAATGCTTTGCAATTACCTACACTAAATACAGCACACTCTTATTTCACAGATTATAATAAAATATAAGGAATAACAATCCAAGACTTGCACCTTTTAACATCAGTTATTTTTACTGTGCTGGTCTACTCATGGTTATACTGCTGTGTACGCACCTCCATGTTCTCTGGGCAGCTTGTGTGTATGTGTACACTTACTATGGATTAAATCAGCAGGGGTAAAAAAAACTAAACACGTGAGAGGGGTTGGACAACGTCTGCCTGAGCCTGCATGAGTATAAGCTTCTGCCTCAAGTATTTATTTCAAACAGTTGGAACTCCACTGCTTGGTTGCTCCTCAGCTCAATCTTACATCTCTACAATGCCAAGGCGAACAAAGAAAATATGGCTCAAACAAAACACCTGCCATCGACTCCTTTGGCCAATCGGTCTGAGTTACTGAACTACAGGAAGTGAAGGGATTCACACCAAACAATGGGGCAGCTTAAGTATTGCAGTATTTATAAATGTTTTTTCTTTGAGAAGGCCTTTAAATAGCAGCTGGAGGAAATGGTATTTTACTTGTGGATGAGGTAATGTTTAAACAATACAAGACATGTACGTAAGAACATAAAAAGTCGTCTCTAGCGTATTACACATTTTCTTGGTTCTTGAAGACACTGCGGAGGCCAAACTTCAGCCCATTAATCAAGACTAGAGAGGTTCTATGTTTGTCTTTTCTTAAGACACCACTGCACAAGCAACATTAAGAAGCTAGAACAAACAATAGCATTAAAGTGTAAAGTCCTCTGGTATTTTGGCCAAAATGTTTCTGTCACACACTGAGGTGACTTCTGACTGATGTAAACACAACCTGATGAACTGAGTGCGGGCTACATTTCCAAAATAAAGGTATGGCAAATATAAGCCTGTCGGGCCATTATTTTGGTCGCAACTTAACATAGCGAGTTTCTGTGCAGTGACTGTAGATCTAGAGGAAACCTAAGCTACAGTTAGAATAGAATCCAGTCCAGTCCAGCCTCGTAAACCTCCTTTAAACCAGTGTTAGGCCTTTCAAACGAAAATAAAGTTTCATAATCAGTGAACTATTGAGCCATTATCTGAAGAGCCTCTACGCTTTGAACAATCTGCCACAGGAATGTGGGTAAGATGCCTGGCGTTATTTTCAAACCCCATTTTGAACCCTTTTATAGAGAAGCAGTTTTACAGGTTGTACTTTTTTCCATTCACACTATTCACTCTATTCTTCATGTCTGCTACTCTCTGCTTTTGTTTGGCTTTGTTAGCATCACATTTATTGAATTTTACCTTGTTCCCCACCTGCACATACGAATGAAGCTCCATAGTGAGTTTGTGTCACAATCTATTTTTGTTATTAGTAATAGTAGTGTTACAGTAGTTATGTAATCTGTAATATTTAGTCAAGCACCGAAAAGACAGGTTACAGCACAATCCCGACTCCTCTATGCCTGTTAGGTAATCAATACCCTCATGGAGTCCGGGTTGGTCAACTGCAGGACACACATTAAAACTAAATAAACATGGATGTAGAGTGGAAAGTTCAGCTCCCCCAGATAGTAAAAAAACATGTTTTGACAACATAACACTGAACCTTGACACACCTTAACAGAGCCTCAACCCACCATAGTGTAGTGTGTGTAACATAAGCTCGAGTCAGCATCTAATGTCATTGTATTGTAAAGGATACAGACAAGCTGATGCTATTGTGACAAAACTCTGCCTGATATTCCATACGAGTATTTTTCTTTACATTCATTTGAGATGTTATTTTGGGGGGGAAGATATGGGTGTGGAGTATTTTCCTAGCAGTATGTTAAACATAATCTTTATTTTGCTATGGCCCTGGTCACTGTGAACACTAATGTGTACTCCATGAACAGTGATGTCAAGAGATAGATTTGCAGTTTCTTTATTAGAGCCACATGTTAGCCTGGTGCACAAATCACACCCATCCCCAATCTGATTACAAGGCCTGTGTGCATGTTCAACTCACTGCAGGGTGGACAGCTAATATGAGAATATATGGGTCCAAGCTGTGTGGACTTCATTACATAAAACATGAAGAATGAATGTGATCCAGTTACACGAAGCTCCAGCGTTAATCAATGTCAGACAACATTCAGAGGAAGGAAAACACAGCGGCAGCATTTGTGTTCCTGTGCTGTGTCAATTGAAGTTTAAGCAGCATAGATCAAATGGTTACAATCAGTCGAGCAATAAACAAAAGAGTCGGATGAGAGGTCTGCATAGCAGATTGAAATGATAGCTGATGTCCGGGAGGAAGGAACTGTCACAAACTAGAAAAACCACACACACACCAGCAGGGCACATACGGGTCCAAGGCGAAGGCTTCTCCTGCTTTTTGCCTTTTAAAGAAAGGCATTTCAAGGCAAACCTGGGAACTGTCAAACTTGGCTTCTTTCTCTGCAGAAAGCCAGAGATCCCAGTCCACTGGGTTCTGAGCATGAGTCATACAATCCTCACCTCACATCCACAGTATCTGATCTAACAGGCCAGCAAAGGAAAGCGCAGAGCTGTGTGGCACAAACACGAGTGCCCCTGTTCAGAGGAGGTGGGAAGGAAAACAAAGATCGAAGAAAAACAAAGATGACAGATGGGAGGTTACAGAATAGCAGGGCACTGGCAACTGGGCAGCACCACAGATCACGGCAGAAACAAAGCTGTGTATACCGCAGTGCAGGTCATAATTAGGACAGTGAATACGGATTATACTATTTACAGACAGATCTGAAGAATTACTTTTTTATCTTTTATTTGTTGAAAGTATAAAATGTGAACACGTAGGAGAAAAGTTGCGATGGTTTCAAATGGGCTTTTGTCTCAGCAGTTCTCCAAGCAACCAACAGGTGTTTGATTTAATAACAACAGCAAACCATCACATTTGGACACGGTTTACAAACCTCGAGGCATGAGCCATGGTACCGAGAGCCAGGCTTATAAACTTGGTGCAGAGCCCACACATTTTTATCGCCCACCCTTCGTATCACTGTAACTTCGGTATGTTTTGAGACACACACAGGACCGATGATGGCCAAACAATGAGCCTGTACCTACAGGCATCTCATAGTGCTTCTGGCAAAACACATCTGGGTGCGAAATTGCTCTTTGCATACTTAAAAATTAGTACCTACCATGATTAAACTTACAATACAGCTTTAGCCACTAGGGGTCTTTTAAACAAAAAAATAGCAGAAGACCTATAGGTGTTGTTTTGAGCCATTTAATTAAAGAATTGTTACATATCATATTTTAAACGTCGAAATCCTGAACTTGTTTTCACATGCTGTGGGCCTAAAGGCAGGAAACGTCACATTGCATGTCCTGGCTGCAAAAAAAAAAAAAAGGTTTTCCCCAAACTGAGCCAGAAAAGGTATGTAAGTGTCAAGGTTCAGCTGCTGAAGATGTCCACAGTGTATTCATTGGCAGCTCTCGGAGTGTTGTTTGTTATGATTTCTACAGTCTCATCAAATGTGCCACTTAGGTCAGAAGTTGCCTGGTCCAGGCCCCTCACAGGGCAGCCAGGGTTTACATGTCCGTGCCTTTCCACAGTCCTTCCTGTTCCACTCTCCCATCTTTTCCAGTCTGGATCCCTGCTCCACGCTCAGCTCCCACCTTTGCCCTCGCCACCGCCTGCCTACCCATCCCCTCCCACAACTCCTCACCCCCCTCTGCTCCCTGCCCACAAAGCATTACTTCATTCATGACTTCCTGGTTTCTCAAAACAAATATGTAGAGTGAAGCAACAGGGAAAGGAATATGTATATTACTTTTTAGAATCCAATGTTTTGAATGGTTCTCTACCTCTGCCTGCACCAAAAGGCCCCAGTAGCACTACCATCAGGCAATGATCCAGTATCACTTTTACAGTGGGCCTTGTTCTTTCTGGAGAGAGACGTTCCTCCCACATGACTTCACGTCTTTCGCTAATGCGATTTTAATGAAAGATTGTGGATGTGGCTCTTTGGCAGAATCCGTAATGTGATTACAGAGTGCAGCGGTGAGCCAAAGCACACCGTGCCAGACTACTCTTAAACCTGTCTGCCAATGAGAAAAAGACCTTTAAGTGGCCGGAGTTCTCAAAGTGCAACTCAAAGTGAAGACAAGATCTATACAAAACTGTACAGCTGTGTAAGTGACCGTGAGTGACCCCACTGAATCTCTGTCCAATCTCACATTTTCGAAGGACTGAAGTAATAACAGACGCATGGTTAAACGGATAAACCAAAACCTGACTGACAGGCAATAACGACACGAAGACATAACTATGTTTGCTCAGGACAACAGGGGTGGTAGAGAGGGTACAGACAGGACACAGTTCCTGTGGAGGAAGCCCTCTGAAACAGAAGCACATCTGCACGTTGCTCTGCTGGTGAGCGCTTCCATGTCATGGCTCTCTGGCCCAGGCCCCCGCTTTTAAAAGTTTCCTCTCCGAACCAAGGACTTTCCGTAGAGGGACATCCTCCCAGTCGTAGGAGTGGAGGGAGTTGCTGAGAGGATGGACCGGGAGTCGGAGGTCAACAGTTGTCCTCACACCACATGAGATCATCATGAGGTCAAACTTCGAGTAAACCCTCTTCATCGTGAAACTCTTGAATTCTTTATATTTTCACTTGTAAACAGGACAGATTCTGACAATCTTTATAAGATGGTGAATATCCCGTGTACATTTCAAGGTAGACTTTGTGCGACATGATCTGTCTGTAAAAAATGCAATTATTTGCAAATAGATTCCAATCCCTATAAGGCCATTCAATTTTATATTAAATTATCGGGTTGAAAGTTATGCAACTAAAAATAGAACATTTTCAGTAGTAATTAAATTCACAATAGGAAAGCTCTATCTATGTTTTATCATTCACAGATATAGAGTTGACAGCTGCTCAGATCACCTCGGCTAAATTAGCTCTGCCCTAAACTAAATATTAATAGGAAACACCCTTTGTAAACAGCAATGTAGTATTTTTAACAGTCAGGCTACTGTAAATATAATTTCGATATATTGCTGCGGCCGAGTGAGCAACTCCTGATTCCTGTGAACTCGTGAAAAACATGTCGTTTGAGGTCGGAAAGGGAACAGACACGTCAAAGGTGGCGTGTCTGTGGAGGGCTGCAGCAAAGGCTGACCAAAACAGGCGTTTCATTAACGTCAGTAGGAAAACATGTCAGTCATTGCCGGACATTTCAACAGATTTTGCAATACTCTCAGCGGAAGTGTTTGACCAGGGTTCCCTATTCCATGTCATATTCTCATGAGAGGGGCTATTGCACAAATCAGATGGGGATTATCAGACTAGATGTCCGTTATATGCTACTCCCTAAGTTATAAGTTATATAACTAATAAGTTATCGTTTTCATAATTGAATATGAAATATTAAAAAAAAACAGCCTCCAAAACTTTGCAGAGCTGAAAGTGACGTCTTCAAATGTTCGTTTTTTTTGTCCATAAGCCGAAAAATGAACAAGGATGAATGACAGAAGATTCCAGGATTGCTTTACTATTTGTACATGAAAAATATAGTAACGGATGTGTGATTATTAAAATTGCTCATTTAAATGTTTCTCTTGATCTAATCATTTCAGTTCTACATAAAACAAAGTAATGAACATTTGAAGTACAGTGTTACACTATGAGTTTGAGATGAGTTCAAAAAAAGGATTTTTAACACATGAAATCACTTTTTAAGATACAAAATAAGTGCCCCCCCTCAGGCATTTTCCCACACATTAGTAGATCTCGGCTTTATCAAGACGTGCGATAAAGAAACATGGCCAATCAGCTGCAGTCTTGGCTGAAGAATGACCACGTTGAGGAAAATGGTGAGGCCTGCTCAAACTAACGACCAAAACTATGCAAATAACAGCTCAGTTCAACAATGTAGTGTATCAAGGTGACAGTGTGAAGCAGCAGCAGCAGGTTTGCATGGCCACACGCACTTCAGCTGAGAGCAACACTGAATGTGCAGAAGGGCTGAGAGAATTTAAACCCTCTGTTTAAAACATAGTTGAATTGATGCAGCAGGCTTGTCTCTTGTGCACGGAACAGGTTGAATCCTGGGTTCAAATCCCTACATGACCTTCTGACCCTGGTTCAATTGATTACTTTGAGCCAAATCATGAAACATCTGCTGTTTGTTTAAAGAGACTGAAACCAAAGCAATTTAATATGAAATACACAGAGGAATAGTCTTAAACATCAACAAATAATCTTAATTTCTTAAGATATTTTTCAGGTGACATGAGTTTTGCTGCTGTGAATCAAATCAGATGAATGAGCAAGGCAAAAAAATGTAATAATTTCAATGGTGCGATTTATTCAAAATCATTACAGCACAACATCAGGGCTGCAACAAGCGATTGTTATCATCGTCAGTCCATCTCCAGATTACTGGACTTAACTCGACTGTAAAAAAACAAACTCATATAATCAGTGAAACAGAAAGGGTAGGGGATGAGATCATTTCTGAAACCGAAACCGAAGAATGTTTAAATCATTCGCACTCATTATGTCAGATAACAGCCATTCAACACAAACAAGCTGAGTACGTTTCTGACTGCACCTTGCTGAATCCCTGCCTGGAAGACTTTAGGTTGTGCTGAAGGCAAAAAATGAAAGACACACCAGCACATATGTGACTGAGTAGCAGCATGGAAACAGACATGTGATAAATTAAACCCTGACTTAAGGTTTTAGAGTAGGAAAAACATGCCGAGTGACAATCCTGAGCACCAAGCACGTATTGTGCACGCCTGCGTGAACAATACAACCTTCACACTATACAACTGTATACGTAATTATACAGTTCACTAGTCACACAGGACTGAGATGATGTGCAGTTTTCATGTTGACTGAATATTATAAGTTTGAGTTCTAGGGGTTTCCTCGGGGGGATTTTCCAACGAGGGGCATAGTGAAAGCATTGTGAGTGTGTGTCTGTGAGTGTGTGTTGGCGTGTGTGTGTGCCACCTTACAAACAAGCCCAGCCCACAGGACTAGAGTTCAAAGTGATAACAATCTAATCGCTTTAACCCGGCCGAGTTGTGTGACTTTGAGCAAATTGTGAGCAGGATTATTGAAATAATGCAGGGACACATTCATACTCACTGTGGGAGTTTCAAAATAAAACTGTCCACATAAAACCCTTTGAAATGATCTTTCATAGAGCGTTGATTTCCACACGTGCTTTTAAATTTTCTATCATGTATTGTAGTTTATATACTGGCATAAAGTAAGGATTTATCTGCTAAAATATGTATTCCATGCATCCCTGGTAATATTTATATATGTAACTTCTAATGAGACACTTTCTCTGTATTATTGTAGTTTTTATTTATTGTATTTCAGTTTGTTTTGTGTTTGAGGGATCACGTGAAACAAGTGTTTTTGTCTTTCTGATGATGTTTCAATAAAAGGGACTTTGAAACCCAGTAATCACATTTGCAACATGTCATGTGATTTCAATGTGATTGCTCTGTTCTAGTGTGTTTTTATGTTCCTGCTTGGATTGATATTTGCAACTTTTTTAAAATTTGAATGTTCTTTGCTGTTAATCTGGATCTCAATGGGACCTTCCTGATTACAAAAACAAAAAACTACAACACAAGCATGACAGTTTCCTCAGGCTCTACTTCTCACTCATCTTAACAGAGACAAACCAGTGGAAATCTGCAGGAACGAGATGTTGCAATCAGAAAAAAACCTCAAGACTGTTTCCCAGGGCAAGTGCACTGACTCCAGAGCCTGAATCCCAGTAGAACCCCCCCTCTCCCAGTAACACTCACGCTTCGTGGCATTGATGAGGCTCTTTCCATCCTTGTACAGCTCCTTGATGAACCTGTTGGTTTTGTCCAGCTCCGCCTCATGGACCTTGATTTTGTCCCTGAAGCCCGGGCTGTCCAGGTAGCACTCGCTGAACTCCAGCGGGTGTAGTCCCATTTTTACAACAAACCCGACTCACTCGCTCTCAAGCGCCGCAGGGAGGGAAACTAAACTTTTTAACAAACTGATTTTAAAGACGATAAGTCAATGTGTTCGTTACGAGGAGATTCCCGCTCTGGAAGCTGCTGGTTTTAAAGTCTAACCCAGTGACCACATAGCGAGGTGTGGTAGCAGCGGCTAGCCGAGGTTAGCATGGTGGGTTCTCCCGGGGTGGAGTGAGTGTTGCTCCCGCTGGTTGTCAGAGGGAAAGCGGCGAACAGGTATAACGGGGCCGGGGTGGCGGCGGTCCGGGGTCGGGGGACGTGTTCACCGGGGGTCGGTGGACGGGAGCGGGTCGTCAGAATAGCATGTCTCCCGGTGTCCAGTGGCTCTGTCCCCCGTCAAACTCCCTCCAGCTCCCGGACTGACAGATGGAGAAACTCCGCTGACATCTGCCTGCGTGTAGCACAACTTCTGACCAAGAGTGCTCAGTGGGTTCAGAGAGGGTTCACTCCACTCCACTTCCGGCTTCGCCTCCAGGCAGCTCCACGTCGGTGCTTATATCAATACCTCGTATTGGTTAGAGCAGCCAATGTATAATCACGTGAAGGAGTTAGATACTTTGTTAGTTTGTTTCTTAAATTCAAAATACATAACATAGTTATCAGTTGTTTTTTGTTTTTCGTTGTTAGTTAAATTAAACAAATAGTTAATCAGTTGGTTTGTATCTTTAAAAAACACATAGTTCGTTAATCAATTCGTTATTTAGTTAGTTTCTTCTTTCTTTCTTAAATTAAACAAAGAGTTAGTTAGTCAGTTTGTTGTTAGGGTTATGGTTAGTGTCCAAACATAAGAGACTCAAAACAACAAATGTTAACTGATGAAATCAATCAAAAAACAAATAGCTAGTGAGTTGGTTAGTTAGTTAGTTTCTTCTTTCTTTCTTTCTTTCTTTCTTTCTTTCTGTCTTTCTTTTTTTCTTTCTTTCTTTCTTAAATTAAACAAAGATTTAGTTAGTTAGTTTGTTGATAGTTTTTTCTGCGTTTATTTGTTTGTTTCTTCCTTAAATTAACCAAATAGTTTGTTTCTTAAATTAAACAAACTCTTAATTAGTTAGCTGGTTTGTTAGTTAGTTATCACACTTTACCATCTGGATTAAAAACAAACAGACATTTGTTACATCATTTCCAAAAACAAGATCAGCACCTTGTGTCCTTGTGATCACGTTTCCGAGTCTTTTAACCCAAAAGTAAAATTATAACATTCCACAGCAGTGCATAAAAGGTGAAACATTGCTGGTTAAAAACACATGGCTTGCACTTGTCCATATAGGATATCATCATTTGTGTGAGGTTTTTATTTATTGTTATGATTATGTTTATTATTATTATTATTTCTGAGTATTTTTATCATTTCACTGCTATCTGTGAATGACTTAATCAAACGCATTTTAATCACACGCACATTAGAAACTCAAAAAAACTGTGTCAATCATATGAACTGGATATATATTATCTATGAACGGATGCACAAAACAGCAGCATATAATAATAATAACAATAATAATAATGGTTTTGTCCACTCCTGCTGTTGGGGGGACAGATAGTAAAGTTCAAAACACATTTCACAGAGCGAATTGCTTCAAATGATGAACAGATCTGAATTTCCCTTGGGATTAATAAAGTATCCATCTATCTATCTATCTATCTATCTATCTATCTATCTATCTATCTATCTATCTATCTATCTATCTATCTATCTATCTATCTATCTATCTATCTATCTATCTATCTATCTATCTATCTATCTATCTATCTATCTATCTATCTATCTATCTATCTATCTATCTATCTATCTATCTATCTATCTATCTATCTATCTATCTATCTATCCAGACAATTCACATATGCAATAGGAACATAGCAACATAAAATACAACAGAAGAAATATAATAATAGTTTCTATATATATATATATATATATATACTACATATATATAGTTTAATAGTATCACTACAATACACAAGGTGCGACAAAGGCACGTTTTAATAGACATTTAAAGCTTTAACAATCCTCATGATACAGATGATGATGAGTTCCAGTGAGGCAAACACGTCATTATTATATAAAAATTAATATATTAATATATATTTTATATATTTTTTTGTATCATGAATAATGGAGCTCCCATCACCGCTGACTCGCACAAGGCAGGACAACATCTGAAATCAATAAATTAATTTAGACCTGAAAAGGTTCAACCTCAGAAATTCAGTCACGAAACAATAGCGTTAACGGAAGATTTAACACGTGTGATTATATGGTGCCTCAGATACAGAGGAGTACATAATACAGTATAATACAATATACAGTATACAGTATACTGCAGTATAATAATAGTTCTGCTCACAGTTATATTCTGCTGGACAGTCTCATTAAGATCAATACAAATAGTTGTTAGGCTTTAATTCAGTATCTTAAAAAAACAAACTTCAGTTTTATTTTACTTTTATGCCATTTTTCTGTTGACATTAAGAAAAGAGAGAATATGGGCAGATGGTTGTTCTCTTCCTGTCTGAATTTGGGGCAGTGCACTATGTTGAGCTCTTGTACTCTTTGATTGTGCCTCATTGCCTCTTTAGCTCCTTCAGAGGAAGAGACTTTCACTTTCATGCAGTTTGTGAATTAAACTGAGATCAACACGATTCAGCAAAACTCAGATCAACTTTGTTCGTTGTCAAACCTGAGAAACAAAAAACTGAAGAAATAAATCCACAGACGGAAACAGACACTGCTCCTTCAAAATAAAAGTCCAGGGTTTAAATGATGTCATAGCTGCTGATACAAATTACGTAAAGTTACGACTTAATCTTCACTGTGCTCAAAATCTGATGAATAGAATTATTTGAACCGATCTATCTGTTTGTTTGTGGTTTATCCCTAAAAGTATTATTGTTTTGTTTGTTTGTTGATTTCTGGACTCTTCATTGTTGTTGAATATCATTTTATTTTGTAAATCTGTGTGTTTATAGACATACAGGTTTGTTAATCCAAAATGAAAAGTTTGTTTGTGGTGAAAGTTGATTCAACATTAAATAAAAGTTTTTTTAAGCGTCATAATTCACACTGGATCACTAAGGGTCATGTTTCTTAATTGAGTTAACACATAATAAATATTGTGTCAGTAGGCCGACAGCTTTCTGTTACGCCATTGTTGGAGAAGTGGATACATGTATTTTACATAAAGCACAATTTCACTTTAATAGATTCATCTTCCCTGGATCTAGACAATAAAGATTAATGTTTTATGAAAGGAGGAAGTGCATGTGTCTCTTTATGATCGCATTACCCCCAGGCCTCCTTAGTACAATTCTCATGTCTACAGTTTGTAATTTTAGTGACTGCAACATGTCAACATCTTCATTCCTGTCTGCTCGTACATGGGCAGGAACCAAAAAGAAGCAGATCCATATTGTACAGTGTTTGTTGAATGGTGGAGTTCCAAAGAGTAGATCTTCTCTTCATGATTTGCTTGTCAGCGCTTCCAAGCTGTCTGGTGCTATTGGTGCATTGTGTTGTTTTCTGCTGGGGCTTATTGTTTTAATTACATACAATATACAATTTAAGGTCTTGTAATATATCCATGAGTGTTGGCCACCGTTCCAGGTTCAGCTCAGCTCAGTTAATGGAAATGGAAAAATATTATTTAACATCAGGAGATCATGCAAATGTAGTAAAAGAGACAGTTCACATAGATACTGTAGTTTACATCAACTATATTGTTCCCACCAGATACTCTGATAAACCCCTTTGTATATAGAGATCAGACAACATCAGTCGAATACTTTTAATGTGACATTTTTCAATTTACAACCTGATCACCTGTAGATGAATGTTTCCTCACGACCCGAGGGGCGGAACCTTGTTACTCGCTCCATGTTCGTGTCGGAAAGTTTAACCGCACGGACTCGCCTCTGGTTGAACGGTAGCTGCTGCAGCTTCATCCTCAGCACAGATGTGATTTGTGGAGGTTTTAAAACAACCAGCGTGTGGATGCGACGTGGATATAAATCAGAAATGTCGGTTTCGTGACCCGCAGCTGAGTTATCTTAGCTTTTTGTGTGTTGTTGTTATTAGCATGTGAGCTAACTGTTAGCATCCTGCTGCTGGAGGAAGAACCGCTCGGTGCGATGCTAACAGCAGAAGAGCAACGTTAACGTCTGTGTGTGTTCGCGGGATAAACACGTAAATAGATGAAATAGAAAACAAACTGGTCTTCATCTCCCAGTCTGCAGCCTGTGGTCTGACACCTCTCCCAGTAAGTCTATGTGCAAGTCGTGTCTGTGAAGAAACGAGCAGCTCTCAGTGTGTGTCTGTTGTGGTTTTATTTATTTTTTAAATTAACTTTTTTTTACTGACGTTGTAAGGTGCTAATGTTGATGCTATTTTTATCATTATTTTGACTTATCAAAGTTTGCCATTCCCAATTATTATCATAATTATGTTTTTCTGGAAATCTCATATGATAATAATAATAATGCATTTTTTAATTTACAAAAATATGTACATAATTGTAGTTTTATAAGTCTGACTTTATGTCTTAGAATTGTGAATTTTTATGTCAAAGTTTCGTATCTGTTATCTTAAACCATTGAGTGAGAAATACAAGGTTTGTCCCCATATCTCTCAATTTAAAAAACAAATATTATTCCTGAACGCATTCGTGTATTTTATTATCTGTTTTTTTTTTTGTTTTTTTTCCTCCCAGAAGAAACTACCTTTCATGGTTATGAGCTGAACAGTAGAATATTTTTAATGGTACAAGGGCTGTGTCCAATGATCATTTTCTTATCTAATAACTCCTTGGACTATTTTCTCTGTCAGTAAATAGTTTAGTCTGAAAAAAGAGTCCCAAGATATCTTATCAAATTTCCCATAATGTTAAGCCAAGAAAAAACAGAGAAATTGCCTCTTTGAGAAGCTGGAACTTTTCATTTCTGGAAGTTTTGCTTAAGAAGAACTCTGACTTGCAGTTTTTTATGCTGACAGACTAGTTGCTAAAGCTCCGTGTAGACACTTTAAGTCCTGGCTTCATTAGTCATTCTCACTTCTTATTAGACGTCTCAAGCTTTACTCATTGTGTGTATTTTCTCAAGGGATGCCTAATGCCAGTGCAAGGCCAAGGCACAGCAGGAGGCCCAGGAGGCGGCGCAGAGAGGACCCGGCCAGGAACGAGCTGGTCTCGAGCTCCCTGGAAAGTGCCCAGCAGTGCCTGTTCAACCAGGACTATGGAACCGCGTTTGTTCACTACCTCCTGGTCCTCAACCTCGCACCCTTGTTTAAGGACATTGCAAAGGTGATTACTGTTTGCTTTACTCAGAAACCCAGTCTGTGTACACACTCACTGCACTGATAACACAAAACCACAATCGCACAGTCGATTGCTTGTTCTTTCCTTCACTTCTTTCTCTATAATAGACAGTAATTCACGATCACGATTTTTCATCCGGAGTAACAGATGTGGAGTCAATTAATGATCATTTTATATTATGTAAACTGCAGAGAATTGCCATAGTGTACTTTTATTTATTTAAGGGGACAATATTGTGGATACATTTAAACACAGAGAACTGAGACACTGAAATGAAATGCAGAGCAGGAAATGCAGGGAAATATAGTGCGTATAGCTCATAGTGATTTTAAGATATAGTTTTTGGATTTTTACTGCGTAACTAAAACTTTGGTGACATCTCTCTTCCAGGAGTCCTTCAGGTTCACTCTGTTCAAATGGGCAGAGGAGCTGGACTCTGTGGGACGTATCCAGGAACTTTTTGACTGTTACGAACAAGCACTGGAGCTTTTCCCTGCGGACGAGGTCATCCTCAACAGCATGGGTGAACAGCTGTTCAGGTGGGCTCCTGCACTGTGGGAACGTTAATGTTTACACGTTATTCCCAACACCTCAATACTCCTGTTATTCCAGGGCGTAATTTAGTTTTGACGTTAGTAAGATAAAGCATCTGCCCATGGTTTTTGGTCTTTATTTTGGCTCCTCTTTGATCATCCAGGATGGGATTTAGAGACGAAGCTGCAGGTCACTTCCACAAAGCCTTAAAGCTGAGACCGGATTACCCAGAAGCCAGGGAGAACTTCTACCGTGTTGCCAACTGGCTGGTGGAGCGCTGGCATTTCTTAATGCTCAATGACCACCGGAGGAACCAGAAATACCAGCAAGCCATTCAGAAGGCGGTTCAGAACGGCTGCCACACTGTGCTGGACATAGGTACTGGCACTGGGATCCTTGGGTGAGAAATGTTCTACGAGAATTTGGAAACTTTTTTGTGGTGAATTATAACCTGTGTTTTAACGTACAAATGTTCTTGTTCTGATTTCCTGTCCTCTCTGTAAAGTATGTGTGCTAAGAAGGCCGGGGCTGCCGAGGTGTACGCCTGCGAGCTGTCGAAGACGATGTACGAACTGGCCTGTGAGGTGGTGACTGCCAATGGAATGGAAGGCAGCATCAAGATCCTTCACATGAAATCTCTGGAGATGGAAGTGCCAAAGGACATCCCACACAGGTGCAGTTTGGATTTGATCTCACAGACTCCGCATCTCCATCTTCGTTCGAGCTGATGTGAAATTTATACTCGTGTGTTTGTTTGTTTTTTGTTTTTCTCAGAGTGTCCTTGGTGGTGACGGAGACAGTGGATGCAGGGTTGTTCGGAGAGGGCATCATAGAGAGTCTCATTCATGCCTGGCACCACCTCCTGCTGCCTCCAAAGGTAACTTCAGTGATTCAGCACAAATGCAGAGCTTTAGCCTCCAGGTGCCTCAGTGCAATACGAACATTTGGCATTCAAAATCTACTGCTCTTTGTCACTGACGCACAGACCTCTCATGGTCATGGAAATACTGAAAAGGTTATTGTGAAGCTTGATAAATATATTATATAACATCTCTTGTGACTCATACTGTTATATAGTAAGTCATTATAAAGTTATACCCTAATCATGTTATAAAGTACTTACATATGCAACCGTACAGATATATTTCCACTGAATTAAGTGATAGAAATTCAGTCCAATATTCATGGCACGTTGAGAGGAAATGGATGTTGTGATATGATGTTGGTTCAGTTTTTATTTTGGCAATATTCAACCTCTGACAACATATAGGTTTAGAGGTCGTTTCACCTTTCTGTGTCCAGCAGTTGTGACGTTTCATTTCTTTCAACACATATAGTTATTGCAGTAACTGCAAACAATAATGTGCTTGCATTAGGTTCTAACCCGAAACCTTCCAGTGGTCAGTTAACATGCATGTTGCATTGGTGCCATTAAAGAGGCCTAATGTGCTTAATCATTCAAATTATTTATATCTTTCCCTAAAGAGAGGTGAGAATGAATTCAGGGAACAGTCTGCGACCGGACGTGTCATCCCTGCTGGAGCCACTGTGTTTGGTATGGCTGTCGAGAGCAATGAGATCCGCCGGCATCACAGGTAAGCCTCCATCTCTGTATTCTGTGTTAGATAAGACGTGTTTTCCTGATCAGTTATTTTGAAGCATCAGTACAAGTTGTCTGACCCTCATATGAAATTGTTTGTCTGTGTACAGGCAGTGTGTGTCTGAGGTGGGAGGTCTGTCCATGGCTGCAGCCGGGCAGCTGCGGAGTCCAGTGAGCTGCAGCACTGAACCAGACGACTCCATGGAGCCGTACACCACAGAGAGACTGAGCCGCCTGCCAGGAGGATACAAGTCTCTCACAGAGCCTTTCACAGCCTTCAACATCGATTTCAATAATGTGCAGGTGAGCAAAATTTGTGTGGGCTCTGTCTGAATGTGTGTTCTATCAATTTGATAAGTTTTGACTTTATTCCCTGTGTACTTGATGGCTGGTGTCAAATAGAATAATGGTATAATGAGAGAAATATTTATTGTTCTGACCACATGTCTGTTAGTCCCATGAAACTAATAAACCAACTTCCTCACAGACTGAAATATTGCAAACAAATGGCCTCTTATTATTCAGCTGGGAGCCTGCACGGATAATCTGATTAATGAACTCCCAGTTCACATCTGGTGGATTGGAAGCATTGCATTTGTCTGGTAGGCAGGTACCTGCAGGATGATTTGTTCCTTCACGTGAAGAGTGGATTTGCAGGCAAATGTAGCCTCATTACAGAGCTGTGAAGCAGTCCTCAGTCTGTGACACAAACTCAGTTTAGCAGAGAGGCCTGGTGAATTAGATAAACCCAGCTTTAATTTAATCTAGTTTTATAAAATGTTAGGTAGCCTGACATTTTCACACCTTCCCATTACTATTTATTTTCTTGTTGTTTTGATGTAGTTTGGATGATTTACAAAGAGCCAGTGAGGTCAGATTTGACTGTGTTAGCTTTTGGTCTCTGTTACACACCAAAAACATATTGGTCTTATCAGGCTGGACAGATATGTTAAATATTATTTCCATAAATATGTAAGATTGTTGTAAGCATAAAGTGTAAACAACCTGATTTGTTAATGTGTCTGTAACTTTGCTGTGCTGCTGTATGATGGTGACCTGTAGGACCTGGAGGGCCTGAGCTCCAGGGAGGTTCAGGAGCTCTACCTGCCCGTCATCAGGGAGGGGGAGCTGGATGCTCTGGCCGTGTGGTTCCAGCTTCACCTGGATGAGGAGAGCAGTCTGTCTACTGGGCCTCAGGAGGATACCTGCTGGGAACAGGCCATCTATCCTTTCCACAGCACCACGGGTAAGATACACCAAGTTGCACCAATAGAGACACAAGAGTCCACATTTACAATTGTATTTATATATACAGATAATAGTTTCAAACTTCTGGCTTGTCAGATTTTAGTTTAAAAACCAAGCTTGTTTATATCAGCCTGCCTGTATTCCCTCTTCCCTTCGTCTGTCATGCACTTCCATGTTGTATCAGATGAGGGCAGTGTTTGTCATATCCTGGATTCTTTACCTTTTAAACCTGACATGTCAGTAATGACAGATACTCTGAGGTTATATTGTAGCCCGATAAATCATTACTACATTTACTATTTTCTGAGAATTGTTTACTGTAAACCTGACCACGATAGCACATACAAATGTAGCTTCTTGAAATTCTGATAAAATATGACATTATAAAAACTACATTACATTTACCTAGATTTTAAAATTAAAACCCAATTAAAATAATGTATATGAAATTATAAATACATTTTTCAAATTAGTATAACATTTTTTAATGAACTATGGCAATAAAGATATTATTTACTATATAGTTTACTGTACTTACTATATTGATATACCATATGATTATATTGACTTTACTATATTTATCTTACTATAATATTTACTATAGATTTTTTTAAAAAAAGCTATAATTTATCACCAAAGTAAATATACATATTTTTTATTTATATTTAATTTGACAGGAAGGTCCCACTCAGGGAATCCTGGTCAAAATGGGCAACAGTGAAATAATAGTTTCAAATATAAATACAAACAGGGACAAATAAAAAAAACATACTAATACACAGCAAACAGATTAAAAACAGAACAGAAATATAAACATACAGGAATCAATGGCAAAAGTGAATCATTCAAAATAAAAAGCATGTTTAATGTAATGTAATCTTTTTAACAAGACAAGACCTGGTAATGATTTCAAGCATGTGGTGCATGAAACCAGATGGCAGATGTAGTCGTTGGGAACTTAAAATTGAAAGCCTTCAGCATTCTTCAATTGTTTTAATTATATCAAATTAAAGTTGCCAAATTTCCTAAAGAGCTCTCCCAACTCTTTGCTCTGCTGTAAGAGCCAGGCTTATGTGAGCGTAATACCTGCTGACACGAGGTGACATGTTCCAGTTGGCAACGCGGTGCATCATCTCGCAGACAGAGCTCGGCAGCATTTCCCCCGCGCTGCTAATTGGCTCGGGCAGCGTCGAGGGAGCCGCCACCTTTCCTGGTGATCACCAACATCCGCTTCCCGGCCGCGGTGACGTGTGTGCCGTGATCGCCTGTGACACTCTTTAGTGTTCATGAAATTCTTATAGGCAATAAATATGCATTTCTCCCAAATGCCTCTGACGAGCGGCGCGCTGACATGAAGACATGAACAGATGTTATTCCTGTAGGAATCCTTTCTGCACCCCCCCTACCCCCTCCCTCTTCTCCCCAGTCCCCTGAATCTCATTTCTCTGTTGGGTTTGCTCTCCCTTCCTCTCCTCTTTGCTTTCTGTATTTTCCTTTCCCCCTGCCTCCTCACTCTATTTCTACAACAATCTAAAAATGTTATGAGGGATTCTTCTTTCATAGAGTTTAAAACTCCAAATGTTACATTATGAATAACTATTGATATTATCGTGAGTTTTTATTGTTTATATTCTATTTCTGTACAGCAGGTTTAAACCCATTCATTTCATCCACAAAACTCCAGGGTTTGATATTTGAAATATTTCGACGCATGTGCAGATACAATACATGATATAATGTATTTACACCAAAACAAACTTTATATCCAGTAATACAACAACAATTTAATAAACAAACAAACAAACTATTTTAATAACTCTATTTGAATGATAAAATTACTATAAATCTGACCAAATATTCTACAACTTTCAGCACTTGACAGTATTTAGAGTTGCTGCTGTGGGCATGTGTCTTTTTACTGGACCAAGAAACGATTTGATTTAAATTCCACATCTTACATTGTTCCATTAAAATCAGGTTTGGTCAATTGTTTTCTTTATTGTTTCTTCAGGTTTTGTCCTGAAACCCGGAGACAAGCTGATTGTTGAGGTCTCCTGCCGAGACGCCTACCTGAGGCTCTGCAGCGTCGCCGTGCTGAGAGACGACCACGAAATTCGTCTGGACAAGCGTCACGACTCGAAGCTCTCTGGGAATCCCGTTTCAGTCCCGAACCCTGAAGCCGAACTCTGCAGCGCATTAGCGTGCCTTCAAACTGGCCAGGATCCCCCTAAAGACTTCTGCATGCTGGAATGTGCAGAAATGGCCCTGGTGAACAATGAGGATTACCATCACAAGTTTTCCACTGCGTTTGATAAGCTCGTTTCTCGGCTGAAGATGAAATGCCCAAACCTTCAGTCGGGCCAGGCTGACCCGGCTCCACCCACAGACTCTAGTGACCTGCTGTACGTGCTGGACGTGTCGGAGGGCTTCTCCTTACTCTCCTTCATCGCCGCCAGTCACGGTCACGTGAAGGCCTACAGCTCCGTGGAGAAGAAGAAGCAACAGGAAGTGCTCATGAGACTGGCTCACGCCAATAACATCCCAGAAAAGCATCTGGAGTTCTGGCTCAACAACGTGGACGACGAGCACGGGATGCTGAAGAGGCCGTCCAGGGAGAAGCTGTGGACGGCCATCATCCTGGACTGTGTGGAAACCTGTGGTCTGATCCGACAGAAGCTGATGGAGAAAGCGTCACTGGCCAGGTAAGAGGAAGTGGCAAACATTTGGTTGTGTTTTTGGTTATTACATTTATGGTAGTTTTGTATATTTATGGATACTGTTTTAAGACACTTAACCATGTGATGCACTGCACCAGGTGTCTGCTGGAGGAAGGAGGACACATCTTCCCACAGAGGATCAAGGTGTATGGGATGTTGGTGGAGTCGGACATGTTGCTGCTGGAGAGCGCCGTCCAGGGTCAGGAGCCGACACTGGGATTCAACATCGCTCCTTTCATCAACCAGTTCACTGTAAGTTTACCAATGCACAGTAAGCTGCTGTGTATCCAGGTTAGCTTATTTATGGTACTGATATATGATAACACAAGATACTTTGTTGATTTAAGTTCAGCCAATACACATGCAAACAGTAACAACACTGACTGGTATGTAAAATCCTTGCTAGTGGACGGCTGGTTTGCAAAATGAAAGATGAACATCGATGCCATACCGACCGCATCTGCTATAACTTATAAAAAATGTGGTCAGTAAACATGTTTACCGGTTTCATCCAATAAAAGTGCTGTTTTTTTAATCTTCTGACCTCTGTAGTGATGACTTTGAATCTAACTAACCAATCAGTGTCAAGTCTGGTCTCAACTGGCAGAGTTGGATGATATTGATGTTCAAATATAATAAATGTATTCACCTAATTAATGGGAAATCAAAACTAAAATTGTTAGATCGATGTAAAAAGTACAACATTTGCTGATATAGTGGTGTCACTGTCATCAATGTCATCAGTCGGACTATTGTATATCTACTTTATTACTATTTAATTAATATGCATACAGTTTTGACTTTGTTGAAATTTATAAAATATGAATATTAACAAAATGTTAAGATTTTGACTGTAGAAGGCATTTCAATATACTTATAGAACTAAACAAACAGAGGGCTCATACGGCTTACACCTTGGAGTTGGACTTTTTATTATTATTTCAGTAACAAAATATAATCCAATATTAAATAGTGACTTTAAGTGGGATCTTGTATTTGGAGACGTCTCGTCTAATTGAAAGAGAATGGCATTGCGCCCTTACACGGTTATTGTTGAGCCGAAACTTCTCCAGTCTTCAGAACACAAGTTTGAAAATCTTCCCATTGTAACATCTCGGGCCACTCGTCTCTCGTATTCCGTCTCATGTTCCTGATGCAACCGTCAATCTCGCGCTCCTGATGCAACCGTCAATATTGACATTCTTCACATAGACTACGCTGTGTTTGTGCGCTTGCATCATTCACTTTCAAATTCCGTGGATTAGGTGCAAATGTGTAGCCCGAGGTGTTTGTTAAATATGATTGACACGCGGCGCGATGCAATAAAAGTGTCGATAAGAATCTCAGGTTGTATTTGACTTGATTTGACTTGAGATGATCAGACGGACTCTGATTCCAGTTGCTTTGTTTTCCACCTTGTACAGGTTGTGTTGAGTGGAACAAGGTATTCACCGAGGTCCAGGCCCGAGTTTACTGTTGTTTGATGTGTGTTTCCCAAGCTGGTTTACAGAAGCTGCAAAAATCCCTTTGAATTCTCTTCCTTTATTATTTGGTCTGTTAGTTGTTGTCTTTTATTTTTTTTCCCAGTATCGTGTTTGTGATCTAATTTCTCAGGCCCCACGCGGGATGGTCGTTTGCTTTAACAGATGTTGTCTTTGAAGCCCTCTGTGGAGAGACCTTTTCTAGCACAACTGTCACACAACACACAACACACGGCTCTGCACGAGACATTCCTACCTGAATCCATCAGTACACATTACATCAAGCACATCAGAAAGCAGGCGCCGAGGTCTACACAACTGTGACAGGGAGGAGAAAAGATTCTTTTGTTCTGCAGTGAAGGAAACCGTGACACCTTTCTGTGCCGCCACTTTGATTCCTTCCTCTGCGTTTTACGTCTGGTGCCCTGCAGCCACGGCCTCTTTAGTCAAGTTCGGGGGAGTTTGAGGTGGAAGATTCGTTTCTCAGCATCAATCAACCATCGAGTGATTAGCCACTGACACTAGCAATTAAGAGCTAATGTGGATGAATGCTGGCTTGTGAGAAAAAGAGCCTACATCAATTGTGATTTAGCTTCTGCACCTTGTATACATTCAAGTGTTCCTCTGCCTTTTTTGTTCTTTTTTAAATAGCTATCTGTTCTATGAGTTTTAAGAGAGAAAATATGGTTTTCTAGAGCCCGACCAATATAGATTTGATTGGTGGATACAGATACCAATGTTTGGGAGCAAACTATTGACAAAGAAATGTAATTGAGGCTTGATATTTTACACTTTATGGCTGAAATGGTCATATAAGTCAATTTGTATTAGTTTGCTGCAAAGAACCTTCTAACATTGTTGTAATGTCTCATGTACTTTAGGTCCCAGTCCACGTGTTCCTGGATTTTTCCACTCTGGAGTGCAGACATCTCAGTGAGTCCGTGGAGCTCTTTGTTCTGGACCTCATGGACGCCAATGCAAACTACTCCAACAGGGAAGTCAAGGTAAGGCCTGCATCGGACCAGGGTGAAATTAGTATAATTAAGATGTCGCCTGTGAAGTAGAGCTCTGGTGGAAACAGTGTAGAGCTGCTGAAGCTTGAACTCACGCAGTGACTCGACAAGTTTAGTAAAAAAAACACATCCCAGAGCTGCTTACATGAACATTCAGCACCAGAAAACTGAAATTAATGAGTCACAACTAAGAACACAAACTTGTTTTATTCTTGACTGAATTCAGCCAAGAAAATTTTTTTTATATTGGCCTAGGCGCTGCAGTTTAAAGAAATCACTAAATTAAGAAATAAATGTTAAAATGTTCAAGCTTTGGGTCAGAGACTCTCTTCAAGGCACGAAGTCTTCTCTTTCAGAATTTTCAGAAATTTCAACTTATTGTCTGTAACTGTCTTTTAGTCACTCTTAGTTAGTAGTTAGTTATGTTCACACTTGATGTACTTCAGGGTGTCCTTGCCCCTGATTTTAAAAATGACAAGATTTAGAAGTGACTGGAATTGAGTATTAGACCTAGTCTATGTTCCATTAAGTATCTTGTTAAAGCCCTGATCCGTGTTGTCCAGGTCCAGGCTACATCCTCCGGCAGAATAACAGCAATTCCCTTCTGGTACCAAATCCACATGGACCAGGAGATCAGCATCAGCACCCTGAGCCAGAACTCTCACTGGAAGCAGGCGGCCGCTGTGCTGCAGCAGCCCCTGCAGGTACAGGCTGGAGACTGGGTCCTTCTGGCTGTGAAGCTTCACAAGAGCACCATCTCCATATCAGCACATGTAGTCAATGAGCAGACTCAGTAATAACCCGGTTGTAGCTTCATTTTAGATCATTGTCACAAGCTCTATAGGGAAATGCATTAAATTACTATGCATTCACTTCTGGGTATTGTTTAATATGACAAGAAGATTTCAGTTTTCATGTTTTTTTTTTAAATTAATAATGTAATATCAGTCTCTGTTCTGAGATTGAGTAGAAACCTGCATGACCCGAAGCTGCTTCATCACAACCATTAAGAAAGTTCAGCATTGAACATTCAAGTCCTGTTTTTATTTGTAAATTGTTCCAGGTCTCAGGACATTTATAATTTATACTTATGAATATACTATTTGTAAGTATATTATATAAATATCATAGTTGTCGCTTGATTTCAGTTGATTTTGTAAAGATTGTTTGTGGGTATAAATAAAAAAAGGAAACAATAAATGTGACATTTTCTTAATAAATTGAAAACATGAGCAAACTGTAGTTAATCTGATTTATTGACGAGACAGAAGATGTGTTTAAATTAAGCTGTGGCACAAATTCTTCTGATGTGATCCTGACACTTATGACAAAATAAGAAATAAATCACATAAGGCAATGCAACATGTTTCAGCTGGACACGGACTGCCGATATCATACATTTATGTATTTACTGACTGATCAACCTGATATCCACTGTACATCAAACATGTCAATATCCCTGCACATATCCATGTAAGTCACAAAATACGCCAAGTAGAATCTATAGGTAAAATCAATGGCTTAGGTGCAAAGTTCGTTAAAAGGCTAAAAGGTGGATGGAGAACCTCTTCACATATTAACAGATGAATGTAGTGGATCGATTAGTACCATGGGCACATAGAACAAGACGTCTGTCTATGTAGTAGAGCATTGATAGGAATTTACTAGAATGTGCTTGATTGTACAGTTTCATGCTGAATATGTATATTGTATTAATACTTGGACTGTACTCCTAGTATCTAATAAAACCCATAGGAAATACACTGTTATGATGTCACACTGTCAGTAAGGACATGTTTCCAGTAGGAAGCTCAAAACCTACAAATCCCAAGTTTATCTTTTCCCACTGATAAAGTTAAATCTCGACTGTGCATCTTCATAACTTGGTGCTTCTGCTCTTTTCACCTGTTCTCTCTGGGACACACACAACAGACAATGAAAACAAAATCAACATAAAGTGTCTAGTATGGTGTTGAGCCACCAAAACAGCTTCCATGTGCTTTGACATTGATTCCACTAATTCTACTGGAGGGTGATCACCCTTTGTATTATTCTCCCAGGTCAGTTGAGTTTATAATCTGGTCACCGCAAAGGTCTTAGGAAACAAGACACATCATTTTCGTTCATGTCAAAACCTTCAGTACCTGCTCAGCATCTTTATACTTTCACAAAAGCATGATTGGATGCAATATTGGATGATTGGGTTGGTAAGTTGTTTCTGAACTACTTATCTTATTTGTTGCATTCCTCTGTGTCAATGGCCCTTGCAGGACAATAATAAACACGACTAATCATTTCATCTGGACCTGCATGTGCTCTCACAGAAGCTTAGTGAGTGACTCATGGAAAAATTTGCTTCTAGCAGTTGTGCGATAACGTGTTTTAGAGCTTTGACGGGAGGGGAATGTATGTGTAGCCTGCTCCTGCTTCCTTTTCCAAGATTACTAACCCTTGCTTTAATTTCACTGTAATGCTGTAATGCTTAATTTATTTAGAATATTTTCTTTAACTTCTCCATCCTCAACTGGTTAAGTTAAAGAAAAAAAAGACGGCTCTGTACACATCATGTGCTTTAGTCTTCAGACATAATGTGAAGGTAACATTTGTCTTTTACAAGTTGCATATTTCTTTCACATTTTGAGATTGTACCATGAAAGTACTGACACGTAGATACATGCTTCACTGGGACTTCAGGAGGTTTCATGTAGACTGACCTTAAGGAGCACAACAACACAAGACCGGGCTCTTTGGGACACATGATAAAACAGACCAACGAGTCTTTGCCAATGAAAGTGGATAAAAACCATTCTGGCATAGCTTAATGAGCATAATAATATGCAAACTGGCTAAAATGCTTGTAACCTACAAATCATTAAGCCATAACTCCATCTAAACATTCACCGAGCTGTCACTGGCAGATAGGTCCATCTAGCTTTGCCTTTGCTGGCAAACGTCTACAACTATTTGGCGGATGTGCCCTTTGCTGTTGAATCAGTAACGTATGTCTGCAGGAAAATGGCAAGGCTTTAATTGGGTCCTGCCCAACCATGTGTGGTAGAGTCTGTTGGTGACATCAGCTCTGATGTTGGGCTAAGTGATCACAATGAGATCTCCCTCCGCCACGTCCGTGCTTTGGTCGGTCCGGTCTTCTTCCTGGGTGTCTTCGGGTCTAGCTTCATACCCTTCGTCCCATGGGAGCGAGCTGAGCCCAGCGGGAGCCGACCGGGAGTGGGGCGTGAGGGTTCTCCCCAGGCCCTGGTACTGACCGTTGGGCGACACTGGGTCGGATGCCGCCTCGGTGATGGCGTCTTGGGAGGCCGACGAGAGCAAGCCAGATCGCTCGCCATCGCTCTCCGCCTCGCCGAAGTAAGACTTCCTCGGACGACCCAGAACTGTTCTCCCTGTAAATGACGACCAAAAGAAAATGTCTGTACAGTCTTCTCAGGGCCAGACATATTTACAAAGCTGTGAAAATACACGAGCAGCCAGAAGGCACTTACCAACATTGCGGACTTGTTCAGAAATGTCTGCTCTGACATCAGATATGTCCCACATTGCCATGAAAGAGTCAAAGCACGAGCCCTCCTCGGCCTCCTGGATGTAAGGCTTGTAAGTGAAGCTGTAGTGATGGGCAATAGCTGCCAGAAACATCTCCACACATATGATGAAATCCTGAAGGAGACAGGACAGTTGTAGTGTTGTAGTTAGGGAGTAAAAACAAAACTCGGATATCAACTCGTGTGAAAAGAAAAAAAAGTATCACATTATTCTATTTCCTTACAAACTATGGTCACTTCTTTTTCAACTACACAAGATTTTGCCCACCTGCAATCCAGTAGCGACAGCCTCCACACTGTTCCATTCCCATGTGCGGTCCTTTGAAATGATTCCCACTTTCACCAGCAGAGCAATGAACACGGCTTGCCTGAGAGTTTACATAGAAAGTCGTCACATTACGGCCTGACACAAAATCTGCATTGTTTAAAGAAATTATACATTTTTTTTTATACGTTTTAAGATAAACAAGTAATTACCAGAAAGAGACAAACACCACCATTTTCACACACAGGAATTTGCCCACTGGTTTGATTGGACCCAGCTCCTCTCTCAGGGCTCTGTAGAACAGCACCAGGCAGTACATGGCAAACTAGATCAAGAGATGAAAGACAAAACATCAGACTACTCACATTTCTTATATAAGGCCTCCTAATAGATGGTTCTATATAGTCCCATAAGAAGTATAATAGGCCCAACAAAAAGAGGGGGAAAAGATCCATGTTTATGCTTAGGAAATAGGTGAATTATTTCCAGATGTACAACAAAATGCCATGTCCCATTCTTCAACCAAGTTTTATGGAAATTTGATCAGTACTTTTTTCATGATCCTGCTG
Source organism: Limanda limanda (assembly GCF_963576545.1). NCBI lineage: Eukaryota > Metazoa > Chordata > Actinopteri > Pleuronectiformes > Pleuronectidae > Limanda > Limanda limanda. Next base: position 10,511,972 of record NC_083637.1, read on the forward strand.
ACAAACAACAAACAAACCAACCGGCAAACGGACAGAGGTGAAAACTCAACCACCTTGTCCGGTGGTAAAAAAGACGGTTTCATTATTACCAGCTGTGACATATTGTTGAAGATGACCAGGTACGTCCAAGCATTTGTGGAACTGAAATTTCCTTCATCGTACACTCCACACAGCTCACAGATTCTGGGTGGAAGAATAAACTGACATCAATACAAATTAAATGAGCAAAAATACTTTTGTTTGAATTACGAGAGTTAAATTAAGTGCAGTGAACATCTGAGTTTACTTACAAGGCAATCACTGTTGTGAAAGGTCTTACGACTGTGTACTGTAACACTCCCAATTTGCATCTCAACAGTAAAACCCTGCAGAACAAACATGTGACTTGAGTTAGAAAGATATTGGTAAACAAGATTTAAGTTGAAATTAGTAAATATCTATTGATCAAATACACAAAACACGAATGGTTGTAAGAAATATGGTAAATTTGAGACACATGAGTGAAATGAAAACATTTAAACAATCAACTGTGGAATTTTCCTCAACAACTTTTTCAGTCATGAGCTTTAAAATCCACGTACTAAATGCCGCACTAATCTAAAGGGTAAGAAATGACAGGGGGATAAATAAACCTATAAATATATTTAATAGATGAGACTAATGCTGACGACCTTCAAGAAAATGTTAAATGTTTGTTCTCCTTTAGTTTTTAAGAAACAAACTGATTCTTGTGTAAAATAAAGAGAAGGACAAATCTCCAGGCAAAATGAACTACACACAGGCACGTTAACCAATTACTGATGTTGCCAGACTGCGGCTAATTTGAAGCTGGTGACTCTCATTGATTTGTTTCCTTCAAGAAAAAAACACATTCATCTCAACATTTGAACATTCTGTTCCTTGAAACAAAGTTGAACAAACAACAGCACAAGAAAGAAAATAATCACCTCCTATGTCTTAGTCACTCTCATCATTTCTGAACTTTAAAACCAAAACCTCATTGGAATCAAGTTATACCTGATGAGGTAATGTTGTATACCCTCAGGTTTGCAGAAAGATTGATAATAAAACTGATAAATCTTATTATGATATTATTGGAGGTAAGTCAGATCTCTTCTTACGAGCAGTCTAACAGGGTAGTAATATAAGAGGAGAACATTAAGTAGCATCCAGTTTAGTGTAAAATTTGCCCACATGGATATTTTTATGTAAATTAATCCTCACTGTAAAAGTGTTTTTTATTCTAAAGAGAACTTACTCTCCCATCGGCCATGGTGGGCAGCAGCAGAGAGGAGGCAGGTGTTTCTGCTGCTCCTGAACCTCCAGCATCCGCACCAGGCTCGGGTACTGGTTTTCCAGGTAGTTGAGCAGGAAGGTCATGAAGTTGTAGATGACGTAGGCCTCATAGCATTCTCTGCATGTGTCCACATAGATCGCTATGCTGGGGTATTTCAGTGCAAGCCACTGAGAAAGAAAGAGCATGATCACAGGGAGAGAAGTGAAAATATTACATTTTCAAGTACCACATTGCATAAAGCAACATTCTCTCAGTGTTGCTACTTGATGTCAAGTCTCAGCAGAAATGATTGGTGATTTAGTAAATAGATTTGAGTATAAAATATACAACTTACACTGTCAAGGCTGTAGATTGGGACCATCCATAATATTCTATAAAAAACATGAAAACACGTGCATTAAAAAAAAGGCTGTTTCTTCTGATCATGGCAGACGTGCTTGTCGACATGTTTACCTGATGATAGGTTTCTGAAGCTCCGGCTGAGTGTAGTGAACCAGATGCTGAAGAATGCCCCATAATGATATGGGTATGGTCATGAAGACGAATATCCCAGCAATGAACCATGCTTTGTTGTGTGTGCTAACCTGCCGTTACATGGAGAGAAACAGTCAACATGTTAATGTGAGGCTGTGCACCTCCAGCACTTTGACCATCTAGATTATATATTAGCGCTGGAAGATACGGCCAAAACTTATATCAAGAAGATAAATAAAGGCTGTTATATTCTATTCAATGTTTTCATATCAGTTGATATTGATAATCGTCATGATAAAGACAGTTTTTGCTCCTGAGTGAATGTTGTGGTTTTAAACTCTTCTCTTAAAGCAGAGAATGACAAATCCAAACAGATTTCAATGTGTTATACTTCCTCAATGCTTGCACAATGCATAAGCATTAAATCAATAAATATTGGACTTATGTTATTGGAGAAGATTGTATCATGTTCGTTGTTTATAGTGTTTTTTCCCCCCAGCCCTATGTATATGTGCGACATGGGTGGAAGTGGAGATCATTGTATTTTAAATAAGTGTGCAATGTCCTGGAAACAAATATGTATTTGAAGGATTAGTACAGTGTTATAAGCAGAATGTACTCTACTGCCTCAACGGTAGAATGAGTGTTTAAAGTAGATTAGGGCCCAGTTATGTTGCCATGGGAGCCTGTGTTGTTTGTCAAACTAAATGAATAATAACATTAAGATTTCAATGTCATTTAAAGGCTGGAATGTACTGTAGGTGAATTCCTCGGAAAGAAATGCAGTGGGGAAAAATACAAATCCTTCCCTCTGAAAATTGTGAAGCAGAATTAGTATAAATTCATTCAAGTAAATTGGAAGAACCTTAAACTGTCTATAAGTACAATTTAAGTTACATTTAACCTCGTAAATCTTTCTCTGTATCAGTAAAGTATCTATCTATATATCTGTTTGTCTGTGTGTCTGTCTGTCTGTTGATCCAACAGGGCTCCCAGACAGCAGAGGAAACAACGTGTATTCATCACATGCATTCATCACATGCACTGACAGCTGGAGACTGACCGCAGACTTCTGCAGCTCCCAGATGCAAAGTGGCAGGACCACCAGCAGCAGGAGGATGTACAGGACCACCACCAGCGGCCGGATCCACCTCCTCCAGTTCCCGCAGGAACACGGGATGTTGCACATCGAGGCCTCCGAAGCTGGCCCGAGGCTCAGCTGCAACAACAACTTCTTCTTCGCTGGTCTGGAAGGACCCTGCTAGCGCTGCTCGCTAGCTTAGCATCACAGTCACACTTCCAGCAGATCCACCGGGACCTAGAACCACCGCTTCCCTGTTAGAGAGAGTGTGTTACCTCGTCCTCTAGGGTTAAGTTTCATTCATGGAGACGATGTGACAGCTCGTGTGAGTCGGTTCCACTGAGCTAGGATGCTAACTGCTAGCTGCTCAGCTGTTTGACTCCATGTCAACAAACACAGACGATGACCCTCGGACCCGGAAGCGTCGAGTCTCTCAGTGTCTAACACCGGATGATGAAACTCGAGTCCGACAAGTGAACTCACTTCCTACACAGAAGTTTAGTCTTTTAGATTCAAGCCTTTGTTTGCGTTTGACGGTAAAAGTTTCCAGAAAACTAATTCCTGTTGAGTTGCTACTTCCTGTTATTCGCGACAAAGTCCCGCCCACACGCTTCTTCCTCTGGTGTTAATTGGCGGTTGCTAAAGGTCCGCCCGTGTTCTTGAAGCTGATTGGTTTGTTTTGGAGGAAGTTGACCAATAGGCAAACAGAGTGGCTTGTCTTCCACTGTGATGTCATAAACCGGAAGTTGCTCTGCAGTTCCATTGAGAACAACAAATAATAAGTTAAATTGAAATTGGTCATTTTCGCCCCTAGTTTCCATTGTAAAAATGCAAATCAGTTCAAATGAAGCCCCTGGGTGTCCAGTATGTTTATATATGTGTCTATGTGGATATATGTATACATAACTATACAGAACTTACATTTTCAAAACCATGTCTGCAACCATGCGTCATGCATACATACCTCTCTTCCTCTAGCTGACAGCTGCGGTCTTAAAGTTTCCACTTCCTGTCCTGTTGAACACAAAGAGAAATTACACAAACAAGTGGGAGAAAAAAATACTATTTACAAACAGGGATGAGGAAAAAAATAATAATCAAAAAAATAATCAAACACAAGTTTGATTATTCTAGTTATCGAGTTATTCGAAAAAAAGAGTGAGGAGAAGTACAAATTTATTTAATATCACCCTTTCTTCATATATGAATAATCATCTCATAAAATACAATTTCTAAAATTTCTAGGACTGCAAAGCGGCACTGAGTGGGCCCGAGCACATTCATTTTGAAGCGTTGCACGCGTTTTGCCTTTTGCCCGAAAAAAATAAATAATGACTGAGGAAATATTGACACATATAGCTGTTCAGGCTTGAACTCTGATCATGAGACAGATGTTTGGTGCTGATAGGACAATGCACAGTGGAGTTATGACAACTTCGTCTCCTTTGGCGAAGGATGAACTTACGCCGTACCTCAATGTTTACACAGTTTGAGGAAATGTCCCAATTCTGAGAGAGAGAGACGTCACCTTTACAAGACATAAAGATTCCTTTAATCTATGACCACTGACACTGTCACTGCAGGATCGGAGTTGTTTGTTTACGGCTCAGCATCAAAGGATTCAAGGTCCATGTATGTCCGAGATACAGAACCTGGTGTTTTTAATGGCGTGTAATCAAACTTTGACGCCACGCCAAGGTCACACCGTGTGACGAAAAATCGATCTTTGAGTTAGTTTGTATCTCCGTCTTGTCCTCAAAAAGCCAATTCATTTGCCTAAAAAAAAAAAAGAAAAAATCCTTACAATTTCAATAGGGCCTCAGTGTCTGTCAGTGCCTGTCAGTGCTCGGGGCCTAATAACTTCAACTCTTTTCCCCTGAAACTGCTTTACACATGCAGCTTTTATGTTTTTGTCTTTGTATATTTATACTGATATGCATATTTTCCTCATATTGTCCACATATGTTAGTGTTCTATATGTACAAATACCATGTGTTTACAACATTACACTTGATGTCAAGGTCAATTGACAATGAAACACCGCTTCTCCCTGATCCCCGGTGTAAACATATAAGTAGACAGAACAAATGAGTACGCAACATAGTAAATACTCAAAACATGCATTTATAAGGCACATGGTGGGTAGGTTGAGAGTAGTGCAAACTAGAATAGTGCAAAAATAGATTGAGAGTGCAAAAATACTTCATGGTAAGTACTGTAATGTACAACCACAAGACAGGGTAAATAACAGCAGTTGTAGAATGATGAAAGCATTTACAGTAAAAAGTTGAAATGACAGGTGTATGTTAGCATTGAAAACCTTCAATAACAGTTCTTGTTGTTTGTAGGTAAGGGGGGTGGGGGGTGGTGTTTGGTGCAAGAAGGGTCCTAGGGTGGGGAGAGGGGGGGTGATTGTCTGTGTATTTGTCTGTTTTTCAATTAAAAAAAATTAATTCTTATTGATCACAATAAATGCACGCCACAGAGGCCGTGCTTTCGCCACCAGATGGCAATGTAAATTAACAATTACTGTGAAACCAATCCAAACATCAGTTGTAGTAGCAGACAGTGGGTGGAAAAACGACAGGAGGAGGTTGTTTCTTAAACTGTCTCAGACCTCGTGCAGAGTTTTCTCACGGCCAACTTTTCATCAGAACAGGCACATGTGTACTCTGATGACGGCTGTTGTGTGTGCTGACTCACTGTCTAATGAAATCGAATGCTTTTACAGCAATGAAAATGCACACTGTGAAAAAGGGCCAAATTTTTAGGGCGTTTTGCTATTTGCGAACAAATCGAGGAATCTCTCACTGTCTGAAAACTTTTGTAAGGAAAATGCAATGTTGGACTTTTCAATGAGTCTTTATTGATATCATCCAGAGGTTGTCACCCTTTGTTTCCATGTGTTTATTTGTTAGCAAGATTACCCAAAACCCCATTACATGTTGATGTTGATCCGGATAAAGGGACAGATCAAAGATACATTTTTTGTCACTTTTTCTTCGCCTTTTTTTTCACAAATATCCCCAGGTAGTAATTCATGGCTATTGATGGCAAATCTTATATATTAAGGGCACTTATTATAACTATGAGTGTGTGCAATTTGGTGCCTCTTGATTGAATTTAAGGGGACTGTTGGGCATTGGCGGAGGTTGTGTTCTACTGAATGCCACTTTAGTTTTTTTCATTCAAAAGATATATATCTATATTTACATTTACCTGTCTCTGTTAAGACTGAACTACGAGACACTAATTCAGAAATACATTTCGTGATTCTGCTGCCCTGTTCACATTTAACCTCAACAGCGATGTCTAGAAGTCTTGATCATGTTTTACATTTGAAAATCTATCAATTATAAGGTCCAGAGCTGGATTGTTACTGATCCTCAAACTGAAATAATCATCATACTCTTACAATGACCCACCGTTCACTAATTTCAATTTTGCGCTGGTATCCCAGGCGTGCGCTTTATTTTCTTTCATATAAATTAACAATTGAACTGAAAAGAATCACGCACGAGTTTGTCTGTGTGTCTCCCTGCGAAATGACGGGAGGCAGAACTTTCCTTTCTATTGCACCATGTCTCCACTGCCCCACAGTCACAGGAATCACCGGTTGTTGCAGGACAGATTGTTCATGAATTTTGAATGGATCCTTTTGGCTTTTATGAATTAGAAATGGTCTTTGCCACAAGTCATGCAAGCGAGTGTCATGGTGGATAGCTTGGAGGGGCTGCCATGCAAAGTGGCATACAGGGTACAACCATGTTAAGGCAGGGTAGATAAACATATGCTGTGTTTGATCAGAGCCAAAACACATTTTAGAATAAAGGATGTGGCGTCCATCGCTTCTGCTAAATCACCGCCCACAACCGTCGGGTGAAGCAGCTCGTACCGTATGTGCTTGCAGGAAAAGATGAGCAGAATGGATCGGCCGGAGGAACAATAATAATCAATGCACAAGAAAAGAAGAGACATCGAGTCTGATTCCCGAGATATAATGTATCAGCCAAAGTGCACCTCCTCTGTCAGGGTAATACACAAGTGTGCCATTGTTCAACAATGACTTATTTATCTTAATACGTCTGCCATAGGCTTGTGTGTCAGGAAATGTTCAGACTCACTGAGGGCTGTTCACTTCAGCTCATCTGCTCCTGAACAACACCGCGAGTGGAGATGGGGTTGAAGAAGCTCAAAGTCAAACAGCATCGACAGTGAAAATAGGAGTCGTAGTTTTACAACATGTCCCTCTGAGCCTCTTTAAAGGATCAGGCTGGTAATATTCTAGATTTTTTACTATCAATAAACCACAGTATTAGCTGCTTATCTAAAGCTTAATACAACTGAAACCTTCATATAAAACACATGAGTCAGTGTCTCAATTGAGTGACAAATTATTTTCCTACCATGTTGCACTACAGGCATGATAACAACTATATTTTGAATTGATTCCATGTAATATATACATGTAAAAATAAATAATATAAAATATGGCGCCTCAAATCTGTGGCTGAAAATAGGCCCAAACAAACAGAGCATTTGATCCAGTTTGACTTACATTTTTTAAATCTACCAATACCGAGCTGAGTTGAGGAATAACTCTTTGGGACAAAACTATTTGGGACCTGTTTTATGATTTATATCAGTGTTTGTATCTGTTGACAATATCAAGAATATTGAATAAAATCCACCTCGTCAATTATATGTCATAACAAAAGCATTTCATTTAGTCACACTAGGGAGCTGAGCTGCTGAGCAGGGGCTGTAAACTTATACCTTATCTGGCCTGATTGTTAATTTGATGAAGTAAATTATGAATTTAATAACATGCACTACATTATGAAAGCCCGTCAGCTTGTCTGCTGCTCTGTGTTTCCTGTCTGCAGAGGCTGGAGCTGACGGCCTCATGTGCACCATGTGTCAAGGCCAGAAAAGCAGCCAACTCAGATCTGCTCTTCTCACGCAGCCCTGTAGCTTTTCAGCTATTGTGGCTTTTTGTGCTTACCCTCCCTCATCCACTCTCTACTGTGTGCATCAGATTATCTTTTGCAATTCCTATAATTAAATTGGTATAAATATATTTATTATTCAGCATACCTGTATGTTTTTGCAAAAGTCTGAGGGTGTAAGCGACTTATCACTCACAAATAAGTGAGTTTATTTCACCATCTAATGCTTGGGCAGGAAAGCTAATATTGGATTTATTATATTTATTTGTCTCATGTGAACAGAGTGGTTTAAACGGAACTTGTTAGTTGTTATTTATTTATTTTTGTCTCTTGGAATTGAATGAATGTTGTAACACAAATTCCACATTAAATAGAATAGCATGACAATGACTGGCAGGAGAAAGACTTTGAAATTCAAGACTTTTCTTTAATTTCTAAACGTGAGTATTTGAGCAGGAAATCTTGTGACGCAGCCTCCATTGTCTTTGCCTCGGACACTTGGATTTTAACATACTTGGAGAATCAATAAACAAATCTGAGTGGGCTCCGCACTGAGGAGCACTTCGGAGCCACGAGAGCCTCTTATTTGTTTTCAAGCTTTATTCAATTCACTGCTGGCAAGAAGAAAAGGTTCCCACCAAATTCCACAGAAATACAACCGCAGTGTCTCACTCTTCCTCACTTCCTCTCGCACAATCGGGTTGTTCACGTCCCAGAAACACATGGATGTTTTCCCATTCTGTTTCATCTGAATGTTATAACATGTTTTGCTTCATTTCCAATCCTCCGTGTCATTAAACTGTGAAATGTTGTGTTTTATCAACCCATGTTTTGACCCAATCAGTGATTTCATTTGAGGAATATGAAACAGTTTCATGAAGTTTATGACCTGGCTGAGATTTATCACCAACCAGCTGAAACAAATAACAGGCTTTAGTCAGATAAAGACGTGGGTTTCTACAATGTGCTGTTGGTCTTGGGTGATTCTCAGCTTTGTGAATGGAAATACACGGTGCTGGTAATTGTCTCTTTTTGAGTTAGCCGATGCAAAAAAAGTGTAAAATAAATGCTTGTTCCATTAAAGAAAGTTAAAATGTGTTTGTGTCGCATTGAATAAAGTGCCACTGCCGTTAAAACTACAAAATGTTCAGCAATCGCTCACTTTAACGACCATTATGACATCCTATGTAAACAAAAACATGCACAAACAATCCCGTCACATCAAAGCTGAGACTAAAAACGGAGTTAAGTAATGGTCAAACTCTTTTCCTCGATGCTCTTTTGGTAGCACAGATGCGAAGTGAGTTTGGATCAGATTCCCACCGATCGAGCTGGTCACATCCTCTCCGCTGACATTCGCAACCCTGAGGGCTCAGTTGCCAAGCAGGTCACAGTGAGCGTCAAATCACTCCCAGACGCCTTTTTCTCAAAGACGCAGATGAAAAACAGAGAGGGGGCCCCAGTGGCTTTTACGGATAGAGCGACGCTTGTGGGCGAAGGTAAAAAGAACCTCTTTGTTCACATTGGAGATGGAAAATGGATTTATTGGTACAAGCAGCAGCACTAACACGTTGTTTACATGTTAAATCAAAGGCAACAAACACATATGAGTTCCATCTTCCACAGGGTAATGTATGTGTTACGTATGTATATGTTGATGGATAGTGGTAAAATAACACGGTACAGATATCACTTGGTCTTATGTACACAAGTGGGCAAAAGTGGAACACACACACACACACACACATGTTCAAACACACACAGGTTTACATGTATTCACATATCAAACAGTATTAGGCAGTATAGTTGAACACGATTGCCACACAAAGAACACTTATAATTTCCTGTACGTACTTTCTTAAACGAGTGGAGGAGATTGACATCGCTCTCATTTCTGCAAGTTAAATACATTGCTACAGCTAGCAACAAGTTAGCTTAGCTTAGTTCGGCTGGGAAATAGCTGCTGTCGTCCAAGATACAGACATAATCCCCACGAATAGTGATTGGGTTAGGTTTACATAAAGCTGTAGATAATTACTAAGTGATTACATTAATAGTTACTTAAAGGTTCAGTGTGTAGAATTTAGTGACATCTAGTGGGGAAGTTGCATGTTGCAGCTGAATCCCCTTCACCTCACCGTCCCCAATTTAGATGAAACACACTCGAGAAAACATCACTAGGATTATTTTATATAAAATTTCTGTCAATAGATCCCTTTCAAACTAAATCTTACACATTGAACCTTTTAATGTAAATGTATTTTGTTGCCCCTCTGTACAAGTACAAAGTTTTTTGTATGGATCAAATAAAGGAGATACATTGACTTAAACAAATGTTGTTTGGCTAACAGTTTCCCCCTTCTATCAGTCTTTATGCTAAGCTAACTAGCTGATGTAACTTAATATCCAACACACAGACATGAAAGTCGATTCTAACTCTTTGCAAGAAAGCAAATAATCATGTTGCCAAAATGTCAGACTATAACATTCGGAGTCTTTACCACCACCATGAAAACTCATCTGCCTCTGTTATTACATCATTGTCTGGATAAAATACTTATCATTACTGCAATATAACACTTTATAAAAGTGGACACTATACATATGTATTTATATATTCCATGGCTTATACATGCACATTAGCCTATTGTTGTATAGTCAAATTCACAGTGCTATTAAAAAGGTCATTCCTGTCCATTTTTGGTGAATGGTGATATCAGACCTGTCATAACGCAGTACTCCATATTTATCATTTGCTTGACCTGTGCTATAAAAATACAGAGTTGTACCTTATCTGCTCCAAAAACAGTCCTGCACCTTTTCTAATTTTGCGCCAGTGAACTGTTTTTGCTCATATTCTGACACTAGACGTATTTCCAACAAGTCTTCCAGCCGGAACAAGCGTAGGTGGCCGGATGTCGTTCGTCCCAAACAGAGGTCTCCTGGACCTTCGTCTTCAAAGTCGTAATAATACATATGCAGTCAAGCCTATGGAATGGTCACGTCACGGTTAGGTTAAAGAAAAGTTCATGGTTATTCCTTGTGGTTGGAGGACCTTTGGCCTCGTGGTTACAATAATAAACATGTGAAGTTGAAGAATAATGGATAATCCTGACCAAGCAAAGGTCCACCGTGTGAAGGTCTTGTACTTTGTGGCTCCGTCCGTCCAAAAAGTTGCATAGAAATTAAAATTCATTGTCCTCCATTCAGGCTCATACTTTGCGTCAGCGGTTCGAAGGATGATGACTGAAAAAATACTTTTTCTGAACTGGTTGCGTTTGAAAAGCTTCTTCGGGGGTTTTTGAAAAGCTTGAAAACAGTCCTCAGGTGAGTGAGTGGTTCAGTTGCTGTATTTCCTGATGCTGCGGTCGCTGTACAGGTTGTTGGGCTCGGGGCTCTTACACTGGATACTGGTGCCGTTCAAGGGTCCGATGCTGCTCAGCTGGTTGTCAGAGTAACACCAGCAGCACAAGCATGACTTCAAGAACATGTGAAGAGAAAAAAAGAAAGTTAAATTTTAAAGGAAAAGTTTCTGGAAATACATTATATTTCATTTCCGTTCTTGTTGGGAGCTCGATGAGAAGATGGATTCCACTCGCTCATACATTAACATTGTTACTTGTAGGTTTTTCTGTTGACTCCCCCCCACCCTCCCTCCCACAACTCATATAACGTGCAAACTTGAGACATGGTTTATCTCCAGCTCAGGTCCCTTTGACAGATATTTGCAGTGTGTGACCTCTGCCAGTAAAGTGAATACATAAATCAAAGAGCTGCTTTTGCATGGAATGCCATCACAACCTCTGAGTCATGGACCATAGCCCGAGTTCTCTGTTTTCTTTACTGGCCAGACTAAATCTGAAGGCTTATTCAGAATGTGTGTGTGGTCGTGTGTGTGTGTTTATTTTACATGCGCTCTGTTGAAGGGAAGTACTATACCTTGAAGCAGTTTTTAAACTTCTTGCTCACAAAGTAGAGGATAATGGGGTTTATGCAGGAGTTGATGGTTGCAAGGTTGATACCAAGGTAATCCAGGACCAACAGGAAACTGCGAAAAGAAAATGTAAAAATGTCTGATTATACTTGTTCTTATTCTACATCAGGTTTCATATCTTGTACATTAGAATTGAAGAGCACTGTGTTACCAGCAACTCACCTGAGCAGGTCACAACGCGACCTATCATTCTGGGAGTAAACCGTCCTCTTTAGGATCCTGCTGAGGTGCAGTGGGAACCAGCAGAGGGCAAAGATGAGGACCAGGCAGAAGACAGCTTTGGCCACTTCCCTCCTCTGGTGAGGAAATGAAAAGAGCAAATACAATGAAGTTTGCATAATGGAGAGTTAAACGGTTATTGATTACACACTTAGCCAGTGTGTATCCATTTTACACATCGCAACTGTTAATATCCTTTTTGTGGACTTGACACAATTTTGTTTCTCAGAGTTAAAAGCTTATTTGGCTTTTCATCGCCCTTTAGAAGCTGTGTGGTCCCACCTGTTTGAGGTGCTCACTCAGAGCGATCCGCAGGCTGCCGTTCCTGTGGTTGAGCATCTCGCTCGTCATCAGCGTGTAAAAGACTGCGGTGCAGGCGAGCGGGACACAGAAGTAGAAGCCAAACAACCACCAGTCCTTTGCATCCTTGTAGAACTACAGGGACAAGCACATGTGACACAGTAGATCACATTAAATTGGATTAAAAACACAAATCACAGTGTGAGCAGGTCGCTCTTTGTAAGTGATGTCCCCCACAGAATCCTCTGAGATGCCCAATCCTCTTCTCCTTCCATAAAACTCCTCCACCTGCCCTGCATCACACTTTAAGACCTCTTCTGACCCAATAAAACGTTCTCTTCCTTTTCTGTAATTGACAACTTCCCATAAATGACTCCTGTTGGACCTACATCTTTTGTAGGGAGTGTTTTCTCTACACAGTCGCCAAAGTGCTGCTCATTGTGGGAACTGTTGGGTTTCTCTATACATTTTAAGGTCTTGACTTTATTATGTTATGACTTGGCCCTTAAAATTTAACTGAACTGAATACATGTTATTATAATTCATTCTTATTTTTGCCATTGATTTGTTTTTATGAAGCACTTTGTAACCTTGCTTAGATAAGTGCTATACAAATAAGGTTATTATTATTATTATTATTATTATAACATCTGTCTGTGGAGGCAGGAACTCTCTATAAAAGGTGTCATAGCTACTGATGTTAGGTAAAAAGCAGACATCATATGTGATGTTGGAAGTAGGCGTAAACCTGAAATAATCGGACTTGGCTATAATCCTAGAATCTGCTTTTGTAATTGTACCTGACCGGGACCTAAACCACTACCAGACTACCCCTGTTCTCCAGTGCCATTGAACTCTATGTGAATACTTCACATGTTCTGAAAACTGGACTGGTTGTAAATGGCCTTTGTAGGTTTGATAAAGCATCTTGAATTCTTTGCTTAGTAACTATACGCTTTAAAAACAGCACAATTTAAAAACCACCCATTGTGACTGAACATTTTTACACAGGTTAAATCTAACGCAAAAACACAAATTCAAAGTAAGCTGACAAAACTGAATAAAACTGGTGAGAAAAGTAAAAGTAAAAATAAATAGACTTTTTCTATTCAATCAAATGATACTGTTATGAGGCTTACGTTTCTAAAGACCTGTTTATCTAATGCAGAGACATTTAGGACAGACTGGGCCGGCGGAGTGCATATGGAATAGATATTCACATGTGGCTCAGCTCCAGGCCTCAGATTTCAGGCGGGTAATTGCACGTAGCCTGCTATCAATTATGTGCTCGGAGGATGTTAAAAAGGCCACCGACTCTGAGAGAGAGTAAATAGACCCAGTTTATTTCTTAAAGGGGACCTCCCCCCCTCCAAAATCCTCTTAGTGTCAAATTCTCAACTCAGGGCTTGAAAGGTGAATTTGGGCCAGAGCGCCACATCCTGAAATAATCAATTTTTTTTGGTTTTAAATATTTATGGCACTTATAGGAAAATGTTACAGGTGATTTATTTTGCTGTCATATAGATACTTTAAAAGTATACGGCTCTATTAATAGCACATCATCGTGCCAGCCTGCAATTTAAAACACTCAGAAAAAACAACGCTTGCTTTTAAGATGATGGAAATATTCAGCTGAACATGCACTTTCACTTGAAGTCCTCCTCATGCAGCTGAGGTTCCTATCTCTTTAGTCCTGTAATGTTCTGTCTCAGCGACTGTTCAGCACATCATGGTCTGAATACAGGCAAAACAATGACTTGTATAAGAAAACTGTAGGAGTGAGAGAGTGAGCATACCGTCAGAAAAACTGTTGTCGGTTTCATCATGCAGGTGTGTATGGTTTGATTCCTGTAGTTGAAGGTGTACATGTTGAACACCATAGCCTCGGGTATCGCCAGGATGAACGACAGCAGCCAGATGGACACGATCTCAAGGACGGTGAACAGAGGGATGCCCACGCCCTGCACTCTGCTCCAGGAGGCCACGGCTCTGTACCTGTGAGACAGAGAAATTAATATTCAGTGTCTCAGTTTATAAAATACAGTGTGAGGATTACTGGAAAGTGTGGACAAAATTACCCACTAAACACTATTAAGCCCTATTTATAGGTAGTTTCAAAATTGGTCCGAAAGTTCAAACCTTCTAAAGAAACGTTTTCAAACTGCAAACAAACTTATCCATGGAGAGATCAGCTCTTGTGGTCGGACTGAATTTTGGTCTGTCGGCCCAACTCCTGATTTATTAAGCCTGAAGGTCCAGACCAAACAAGGAAGGTGTGAAAGTGTCAGATGGATCAGATGAATAAGACTGGAGGCTTTTGAGTTTATGCAGTAAATATTACATTTTTCATTTTAAAGCATAGATGTTATTAACATGATATTAATATGACGTGAATAAAGACAACCCTTTATTAATGAGAACCAGTCCACAACAGCTCACTTGCTTACAGCTTGCTTCTCCAACTTTAAACACAAACCAGTAAACCCATAATTTTCTCCGTGTCTCATGACTGACAAAGCAAACATCATTTCCCACAAGCGAACATAGCAAACTGCTCAGTCAGCAAAGCATATCAAAATGTTAAGAATTAATGACGAGAGATGATCAATTGTTTATTTTAAATATCTAATATTTATATTTCTGTGAAGCCTCCAAACAGACTGGCCCGTGTTGGCAGAGAGGTCTGTGTTGGCTTGTGTTTCCCGTGCACTCGGTACTTGTTTGCCTGTTTGTTTCTTTAATGGAAACCACTTGTCGAAATGTTTTAGTAAAATCCCGCATCAAGATTTTATGGCAAAAACAATATATTTTTCATGACACATTTGAATTTCTCTGTCGAACAACATGGCGGCATTTATATTTTACTAAGTGGTAATGTATCCACCTTTTTTTCTCTTCCTCCAACGTTGAAAATATGCAAAAGAGTCTCACAGGCAGAGATGTATGCTGTATACACATTTCCTGGAAAGGTGTGCTCTTGAACGCAGCTCTGCAGCTCTGCAGCCTTCTTCTTCTCCTCTCTTATAGAGGTCATTACATCACTGCAGGGTTCAATCTGAACATAAAAGAAGGAGCCTCTTATCTCTAAAGTTGTGTCTGGTGCACAAAGTGAGATGCCACTGAACTTCAGCACTTCACCGTGATTATTTATTCATCAGGGAAATTCTATTAAGACACTATTAAAAAATGTTTTTGCTTGTCATTATACTTGCTATCGAGATGGAGTTTTTAATATTAAGTTCATACGGGCAGAGCGTCCACTTTCTATCATACACTTAATGTTGACCATAAAAAAATTTCCGCTCAACAATTAAGGAACAGATCTTAAAAGAAAAGCAGCAACAGATACTGAGGCAACACACACATGAGAACTAACTTTACAATGAACAATTGTTATTGATCTTCGTTGTTTCCTTGAAATAAGATATTCATAATTTATTTTTGTACGAAACAACCTCATCAGCAAAATGATATGAGACAAAAAACGTTTAAGAGACATAACATTCCGAAGCGAGTCTCTCTCTCTCTCTCTCTCTCTCTCTCTCTCTCTCTCTCTCTCTCTCTCTCTCTCTCTCTCTCTCTCTCTCTCTCTCTCTCCCTCTCTCTCCCTCTCTCTCTCCTGAGACTGGATTGAATTGGCAGGGCTCATTGGCTGAATCAGACTTGTTTAATTTTCTTTCCAGTGATTTGACTCGACTGCCTCCTTTAGTGTAATCAAATCTGCTTTTGTAACCGAGAAAAAAATAATAATCTCTTTTTTTCCTCAAACATGCTAAAAAACCATGTAACCTAAGTGGAGAGCTGCCTCCTTAATGAGAATGGGAAAACTAATATAATGTTAGCCATATAGAATTATTGAAATCCTTAAAAACTACTTTAACAGGTGTGATTAAATATGTGATACTCATTCCTATCCATGCAATTTCATGCCTAATGTGCATCCAACGTCAACTAATTTTACCTCGGCTCATCTTGTATTATCTTATCTTATCTTATCCTGTCCTTTCTTGTCTTGTCTTGTCTTGTCTTGTCTTGTCTTGTCTTGTCCTATCTTATCTTATCTTATCTTATCTTGTCTTAAACACCAAAAACATCTGTACAAATCCCATCATAGTGTTCTCTGAGCAAGAGTTTTGCTGGAAACTAACTTGTGTATTAAAAGCCTTTACAGCTCTTCCTGTGTCTGATGGTGAAGCAGTGTGCAGGATGTGGCCACTGACCTGTCCACGCTGAGGGCGCACAGGTTGAGCACAGTGATGCCCACAGAGGCTTTCTGCAGGAAGGGCACCATCTTGCACAGCACCAGGCCGACCACGTTGTAGTCAAATGGCCAACGTGACGCCAGGAGCTGGAGGAAAAACATAAACAACAACATAATGTTCGGTTCAAAACTTTGATCATTGATCTTTCACATTCACATCATTATCTCTGTCAAGGAAGTTATGTTTTCAATGGCGTATGTTTGTTGGTTTGTGGTTATTTCTGGTTGATCCAGATCAGGGGTTTTTATTTCACTTTCTTTAAAACTGTGAGATTCTACAACATTTTCGTTAATTACTCTTCGTTATTACTATTCATAAATGTTGGAAATAAAAATGTGGATCTAGTGAGTGTACAAGTGGTTTCATAAGGAGACTGTTGGGACTTGGTGGAGTTTTGTGTTCTACTGAGTAACACTGGTTGGGTTAATTGATGTATCAAAACAACCTAAATGATTTTCAATGAAGAAGTTAAAGCCTTTCTGATTATTAATCTCTCTCTGTGTAACTGAATTCATGTTGACCAGCATCAGATCTGTATATGTAAACTGATGTTGCTGTGGACTGAGTTACTTCTCAACATCATCTTAACGTCATTGAGTATTTAGTTGGACATGGACTCTATGAAGCTCATCAACTTTGAACCACTTCTGCTGACATTCCCCATTTCCTGCCAACATAAAGCTCTCAAAACCTGCAACTAAACTTGAATGATAATGAGTCCATATTGTCACTAGTATCTAAGAGCCACTTCCACTGCCTCTCATTATATTACTTCCTTAGTGAAAGAAGTCAAGGCCATGCGAGTGGAGGTTTTTGTTTTGCGTCAGAGCCGGCCTTGGCAATTTTCCTTCAAAAGGACACAACCTGCGTTGATCAAGTGTCTCTGGGCCGAACCCAAAGGAAGAACTTTACGATGCTTCCTGGCCCTATTATGTTTATCCGTGCAGTTTCCCAGTTTCCCAGGAGGTCAGAAGAGGAGCCCACGCCATTGTTTTTAGAGTATAAGTAGCAGATTATTTTTGGAAACACAGTCGCTGCCCTGAGGAAGTGAACAGGAGGCTTCAGGATGGTTGCAGCATTGTAGACGTGGCTCTTTCTTTGTTTGTGCACAAACTGTTGCCCAAGTAAGGTTTCTGTTTCCTCTTTGCACATGTGCAGCTGGAACTTCAAAGTCACCGTGGCCTCAAAGTCCCCCACTTAATCTTAACCAGGTGGCGTTCTCATTGTTATGCTGTGAAATAGAGTCCCATAATGAACTCACTACATCAGGTTGACTGATCACTGTATTTAGCAATCAGGGTTGATTACTGCCCAGAGCGTGACACTGGTTACTGGTGAGAATCAACACAAGACGGGAACCCTGAGAATAATATTTCATCATTAGATAACATTTATTATTTAAAAGGAAAAATCTGTGGTGAAGTAACACGAAAGAATTTCTGATTGTGGTTGAAGCTGTTCGTAAACACAGGATTGAAAAATTACCTTTCGCAAAAGATGTTGGATTTTTATCTGCGTTTGTTTGTTTGTCTGTTACCAGGATTAAAACCACTGATGGATTATCTTGAAACTTGGTGGAAGGTTGTGTTATAGTTCAGGCAATAAATCATTATGTTTTGGTGCAGATCCAAATCATGGGGCGGACCCTTTTTTCTTTTCTTTTACAATGCAAGATGGGTGTTTTTCAACATTTTCACCAATTTCCAAGGGAATGATTAATGGATCTTGATTAGAAAATCAGAGATGTTCAGGGGACTGATATTTATGAATGTTGGCAATTTGGTGAAAATCCCCAAAAAAATCTGGATCTAGTGGATTTAAATGTGGTTTCATTAGGGTGTAGGCTTTTCTCAGCTTCTGTGTGGTATCAAATAGGGTTAGAAAGCTGTAACTACCCCCAATGTGTAGCTGAGAAACATAATGGGGCCTTAGCTATAAGGCTTGTTTTAAATCAAGCATTCTGTTGGGCCTTGCTGGATGAATCCTTGTTCAAACTCATCCTTATTGGCTTCCTACGATCCTTGGGGGGTCCAATAAACAACTGAGTCCAAAAACAACTCACATGATTTAACACTTGAGGAGCAGTAGATTATATCTCAAAATAAAACTTCCAGATAAGCGTCTAATGTCTCGGGTCAGCACAAGGCCACTGGCATGTGGGACTACAGCCTGATCCCTTTGTTTACTCACGCCGGCCGTATCCCTGCTCCTCTCATCACTAATCTGCTCACACTCCGAAGATAACGCCGTCTGACTGATTACACTTTCCCGTCTATTTGCACACTCACTTACACCCCGCCCCCATTTCCCCATCTATAATATCCCACTTTAACTTTGCCTTTCACTTCAATTGTTGCTGCTTTTCACTCTATCAACACACAGAGACCTGTCACTCAGCGGCATGGCTGTGAAAGTAAGTAAAACTTCAAGTAAACATGCACAAATGGAGTGGAAACTGTACCTTGTAAACATTGATTGGTATATCAATGAAGATGTAGATGAGGTCCCCCAGTGCTAGGCTGGCAATCAGGGCATTGGGCCCATTCCTCATGCACTTATTGCGGTAAATAATCCTCAGCAGGGTGGCGTTGCCGATCAGGCCGACTGCAAACACTATCACGGAAATTGTGGTGTTGATGTACTTAAAGTAGCCCTTCAGAGAAGTCATCTGCAGGCACATCGGAGGTTTTACCGGCATCTTTACGACAGTTTCATTGGAAAAGGCAGATCCCGCCGCTTGCGAATCGACCCCCGGGGCCCGCAGGTGAAGCCCCGGGCCCGTGCTCGGACTGACGGTGCTGTAGGTTCCACGAGACTGACGGGTGGAGTGGGCGAGGAGGCCCAGGTCCTTCTCGGCTTGAGCTCTGTTTATCTGGCACATTCCCCTGGCTGCCAAACAGGCCATTAGCACCAACATATGTAGAGCTGCGGTGCCCATTGTGGAACACAGTCGGAGCTTTGATTTCACTGATTGGAATGCAGTCCCAGTATATCTCTGGTGAGGAAAGAAAACAAAACGAACAAGAGGAAAAACTGGTTATTTGTCAGAGAACAGATGGAAATCCCTCAATTATCTCATCTCCACTTAAATCCAACCAAAATGGAGTATTACATGTTTTACAGCGGTACTGTCCAACACTGTGAGCAAGTTTTAAACTTCTTCAAGACTTCATAAAGGTTTTACGAAGGCGGCACAGACGGGAGATGCTGGGGCTGGCTACAGTGGGACAGTGAGGACGAGTTATCAGCAAGAGCACAAAGAGCATCTCCTTCGCTCTCCGCTGCTCCTGGAGGATATCAATACTTCTTTGTGTTACTACTCTGTCTCAATAATGGTGCAGCTACACAGGGTAGGCTTCATGTGTTCCCGTGCTGCTCCGACCATGAGTCCCGTCTCTGGGTTTACAACTGGCTGATTTCCTCAGTGCTGCATTTTTCCCTCTGTTTCCAATTTAGTGAGGTTTAAACATGTGGTTTGAAAATAAAGCGCTTTTTCTTGCATGGCTGCGGGGTCGATTTCAAGTAAAAAGAAATACGCAACGCAAGATTACAGACTATACAAAAAGACAAAATACAGACTTTCCATCTGAATGCTTAGTTTATGCATAACTTCACCTTTTACTGCCTCTTATCAGGCACAAAAAAACCAACAAACTTTCTGGACAAAAATCAGAGTAGCTCATTCCACGGTGGAGAGCAGATAAAGTTTCAAACTGTCAGATGGATAGTGAAGCCCCTTTTCATCATGTCACAGTGCAGGCAAACTCTTATAGCCCAGAGTTCTTCCTGTTCAAAGTCCCAGCTGTCACCAAGTACACAAAGAACTATTTAGCAGCCAGCCCTTCAAGTAGCATCACAGTTTAGCATCAGCATGACACTGCTGGGATCTGTGACAGCACGCAAACCGATCTGTCCATAAATAATAAATACGTTTGGTTTTCACCTACCGCTTCTAAAATGTCTGCCTGGCCCCCTTGGAAAGTGTCAGGCAAACTTTCGGCTGAAGCCCCCAGACATCTGTATCACATCACATGAGTAATTAACGCACTATCAAAGCCGCACGGTATCCCACTTGGTTTGAGCAATGCACCCGTCTGCTCTGAGGTGCCTTCGCATTATGGCTCAGAGTTTCCTGTTGAGAGTTTGCAGTATGTCTGAGTGTGTGTGTGTGTGTGTGTGTGTGTGTGAGGTTGTGTGTATCCCTGCATGTGTGTGTGTGAGTGTGTGTCAGAGCACCAGTGAGACACTTTGACTGGGTGGGATAGCAAATCTCCACCTCCCTTTGGTAACAGACTGGGCCCCCTTTGGAAACATCACCCCCCCCTCCCCACTCTCTCCTCTCTCTTGGAGGCACCGCCTGCTGACAGTCATCTCCAAGGCACTGCAGCACACACACACACACATACACACACACACACACACACACACACACACACACACACACACACACACACACACACACAGACACACAGACACACACACAGGGGCATCTGGGAGCCCGACGGCCCCCCCCTTTCAACCTGCCCTTCTCCTTAAAACCCTCCTACCTTCTCTTCCAGGCCCACTTACATTATGTCTTGTATACATTACATGCAACTGTTTCCTCACACAAGAGGCAGCAGAGGTTTGATCGGAAGGAGGACGGCACGAGGCAGTCAAGTGTCCATGTTGCTGTGCCATGTTTCTTTTAATTGTGATGGGAGGGGGAGGACCGAGACGGGAAGCAGGAGCGAACCATCAGCCGCCGGTCGTTGCTTTTACAGAACAACCAGTGTGTGGGTGGTCGAGGTGCATCACGCTCCCTAGCTGCTGCTGAAGTTCAGATGCTGTAACAGGCTGTGAAGTCCCTTTAAATGACCAGATATACATTATCACTGTAGGAAAACAAAACACTCTTAAATATCGACACGTCCCTGACAGCCCGGTGCTCTGTGAGATGACTAAAAGCCCGAGTGAGGAGAGAGGACGGTCGAGTGTCCAGAAAGACGAGTGCTCCTACATCACTGTCCATTATGGATTCCAAAATGGACCTTTTATCATGAAGTGCACTAAGAGCAGGAAGAGGGCCATCAGAGCCGCTCATCCTCGGTCTTTCCCACCGACAAAGAGCCGACGCAGCAGCTGCTTAAAGGGGAAAACCACTCAATTAGGATATTCATGTTCTATTCCTGTCTACGTCTGACAGAGAACATAGTTGTTGAGAGAGAAAAATCTCCTCTGAACACATCAAATGATAAAGTAACCTCCTCTCTATAAAATTTCAGTAGAATAAGAACTTTGATGGACTGAGACATTTATGTGTGTCTGTAATCTCTGGTAGGAAAGTGTGATATCCTGTGTATGTACAGTAAGTATATTTGTAATTTGCTTTTCAGGAAATACAAAAACGAATATACGTAGAAGTATTAAAGTGAGCTTATGTTATTTCTTTGTGCTTATATGCAAATACTTAACATTAATATGAAGTAGTAAGGGGTAGATTTATTTATACGGTGCTGCCAAAATCTGATTTTTATTATTAATTATCACAAATGAAAAAAGAGAAATGTTGGAAAAGGTAAACACATACAAAATCAAAAATTCATAAACTTGTATTTTTCCATTTTAAATTTTCAAGTTAAGTTATTTGAATGGAAATGTTCGAAACAAATCTACATCTATGCAACGTAACAATAATTTAATGCATGTACATGTTTTAACAATAATTTTACATGAAGCAGTGCTTTTCCCAGTGATATATTTTTTTTATCAAACTTTAAATTAAACTGAAAATAAAGGTTGGGTGTCGATTCATTTGCAGGTACTTTCTCCTACAGTGCAGCGTGACTTAATTGGGTAATGCCAATATTTACAGCCGTTTAAAATTAAAGGGATCATGTTTTCTTTAATTGTAGTCATGAATATATTCATGTCTTCTGAATTACTTATGGTCAGCAGTGGCGAATATTTAATTTATTGGAACGTGATTTGCTGACGGCATCTGATTTCCCCCCCCCCCCCCTTTATTTCTCCGAAGTCCCTTGATTGTTGGCAGCTTCGATGACATTTTAACTTTTGAGGGGGTAGTAGAGCCTTTGTTAGTAAATCCATTAATATATAAATGATGAAACCTTTACCTGCTCCCAGTTGCCTCGGCTTTCATGTTGTTGTTGTGTTGTTGTTTGGATCGTAATCAGGTATTAATGCCATTCTGTCTGAACTCAAAGATGGCAGGCTGCCTGGTAATTCATATGCTTGTTCTCTGATGGCATCTGTCGAAGTGTGCTCTCTGCATATTGGTACATACCCTATGGGAAATTTCAATCCAGCCCCAGACTGAGTGGGATGTAAGCAATTTCTTAACTGGGACACTTGCGCGAAAAACAGAAAGAACAGAGAGCGAAAGATACAGGGAGAAAGAGGAGGAGAGAGGGAAGGAAGAATAAGTTTGAGGCCAATTCTACTGTGACAAGCAGTGACAGAGTGAAGAGGGTTCAGTGTAACGCCTGGCTTTATTAATTTGGGACATATGGTTCGCACAAACAAAAAAGAAGTTGCAGCACGAGAGATAAAGTAACGTGAATTGTGATGGCGGCGTTTTGATAATCGCCTGATTAGTGCCAGCGCCTGACTTCATCTGAAATTAATCAATATAATATGAACAGACTCCTTTAATTAGAAGGAGGGAAACGTTGTCAGAGCAGCGATGATGATATCTGATGAAAAGAGCCTGTGGAGAAGTCGGTGTTCTCCACAAGAAAACAGTTGTAAAGTTTTTTTCTCCCACTCTGGCCTCAAGCTGTTTGAAGGTGCATGTTTAACCGTCACTGACAGAAAAGGTTAGTTTTGTACAAGTGGAGATTCAAGATGTTTATTGACACAATGTTACCAGTATTATCGTGTGGAAATACTTTAGCAGGAAGCTCTAAGTAATATTTACGGTAATTAATCAAATATATACTGATAAAATGAGAGTATTCAGACATTCAGACAAAAAATGTGATGTAATATGACATTGCCAATTTGTTTTAAATGCACTTATTGTTTGAGTCTGTGAAAGATGTTTAGTAACCTCAACGGTAAATGGAATTTGCTTTTAATCATTTTTTTCACGATTAAACGACCGTAGTAGAATGATATTTCCCACATTAAGTGGATTTGGATTGCTGCCATTGACTCTTTCTCTCACTCTATTCCTCAGCTGGAGAGCTGCAGCAACAGGGTCATCGTATCGATGTGCATTGTGTGGATGTCAAACAACTTCTAGCTTCGTAACTGAGACCTGCATTCGGACACCTTAATATAAACTCAACCGCTTCCACAGGATGACAGCAGCAGACCTCACTGACATCAGGAGGGAGTTAAGGAAAGTGAGGGGCTGTGTGATCATGTTGAACATCATTGTGTTGAGGAATTGTTGCAGTATGTGGTGCTCTTTAGATTTCTTAGCTTTCTGTTAAATGCAGATACTTGCAAGGCACATTAGCTAGATTAGATTGTGATGATGACGAGTTTATCTACATACAAAAATATTAAGTCCTCTCCTGATTAAGGCAAAACTAACATGATCGAATGAAACATGAACCCTGGTTCACACCTTCGTTCAGACTTTTACGTGCGAAAACACCCTTCTCTTTGGAGCAACTATAACATTATTCCAGGATCTTTAGAAGCTTAAGACTTAGTTTGATGAAGAGCTATACCTTGGATCATAGCTACGATGAACTAAAACTAGATCTACTGTAAAGTAGACGAATTCTAACATATTGTCTTGAAGAACCATTTCTGTTTTTTGGTGTTTAAAGACGCCTTAGCTTAACTCAAACACTGGAAAAACAAGGAAACTCATATTTCTATCTTAAGACGTCAAAGTCGTCTTCAGAGTTATATGTTTCCACTTTGTGTCTCGTAAATTCAACATGTTGACGTGAAAACCAGCGCACTGCGGTGTCATTAGCACTTAGCTTATCAGAGCTGTTTACTGTCCAGTAACAGCTGGGTCCTGTGTCGGCACAATGGCTTTCAGATCATCAACCCTGCCAACGCTCCGGAAACATCATAGGCAAGTTTGATAACTAGACACAACACACAAAGGTTTAGTTGATCCTGTTTTGGTGGTGGGTAGCATGCTTCCATTCACTGTGCTATGCCAAGCTAACAGAAATCTGAACCTCTACTTTAGGCAGAAAGATGCACTTGATGGTTTTTACCTAACGTGTATTTCACACTACGAAAATTTTAGTTCAACTATCCATCTCAAACAAAAGCCTCTGATCTGGCTCGCCAAATACTAGCTGTGAACTCTTCAAAGACGATTTGAGAGGCTCGTTACCTCCTCTGACGAGATTTGTATTGGCTAAATACCCAGAAAAATCTGCGACAAGTTCAATCGCACACAAGATGGGGTGACGAAGGTAGAGATAGAAGCAAACGTACAAGTCCGGGCTTTTCTCATGGTGAATGATTGTGCAAGACTCCAAATAACGAGAAGACAAGTCAAAGTTAGCATGTTTCCATTGTTTGAAATAGAACGTTTACTAAAATTAACTATAGCAATAGCTCAATAAGGGATGAAAATGACAGTTTTGTAGCAGCTTAACTTTACAGGTAACAACCACAGAAATGTTGCCATGTAGAATTAACATAGGTGTAAAGAATAAGGGAGAAAGTGGTTCATATTTTGTTTTATTCGCAATAGAATAATTTAAGCGAGATGCTGTTGTCAAGGACGACAGCGATAACAAAAGTATTTCCGCTAAGTAAAAGCATATTGCTAACTGTGAGTCATTTCCCAAAATGTTGTGATAACATACAATACTTGCAGTGTTCATATGCGTAACACAGAGCTCTCAGATGACAGGCTCACTGATAGTGGAGTCAGTTGCAGCCTGGACGCATTCCATCTCACAATCTGGCTCTTGTCAGACAGACCTCAAATGAGCTGATAAATGCAAGAGTCTTAGCCCATCGCACTTTTTGCGTTCCCCATATCAGAAAGCCCATGAGTGCACGTTCAAAACATCTGGGAAATAATTACCACGCCCGACATAGAGGCCTGTTTTGAAAAATCTGTGTTTGTGGATTTTTCTCAAATGCTGATATCTGTGTGTGAGTTCTGGATCAACCTCTAATGAGCGGGAAGCTGCTGTGGCGTAAACTGCCACCGAGGCCGCGATCTTTGCTCCGCGCAGGCCTCACTGGGAAAACATCTGTGGACAATTTTGAAAGGGGCTTGCTACTTGTTAATACAGCTGTGAAGACCAAGTGGCCAAAGCTGAACAAACCTGAGTGGAAAGAGACTGATGGGGTTTCCCTGTTGAACACTGGGAGGCTGATCACTTGTTTGCTGATACAGACGAGTCAATCTCACCGTATATATAACTGCATCCATGTGCTCGGCAGGCGCTGAGCCGGAGAGATCCACTTTCTGTTTAAGATCGCCATCAAGCAGATTCACATACATGTGGGATGTGATGCTCTCATGTCCACCAACCCTCTGCATACTTTCCCTCTAATCTCCTCCCCACTGTCCATCATAACCAGTTGCTATTTAGATGGCCCCCCCGTGCTCGCTCCAGAACACCTAATCCCTCCACTTATTTCCCTTGATTGCGAACCCTGTTGTTTTCTGTTTTGATGCAGGGCACCGGGCCCATTCGAGGTCCTCACTCAGGCTGCCTTGTGGACATACTGGGGGAGAAGGGTTCGTATTTTCATGAACGCTTCACATTTCTGAAAAGTTATGAGCTGGGGTTTGTTTGTAAAAGTCAAAGTTGTGGTCTGGTGCAAACTGTTACATAAAAGATGGATGTACATGGGGCCTCACTCAGAAAAACAATATCTTATTCTTGGTGCTACACTATGTGGCCACTTTATTAGGTACACCTGTATCATCTAATGCAATTCAATTCAACAGCTCCCATTGCAAAGTCTATAGTGTTCTGTTTCCGTTGACATTGTTGGAATTGTGTAAATTATATGTGTATCATTGAACTCCATAGAGGGGAGTAGAAAATTAGAAACACCTCTGAATATAATACAGTGTTGAATACCATCACTAACATAAACCTATCAAATCTGGGGATCCTGAAAGTAAAATTTAAGGCAATTGTTTAGGATTGAATTTGTGTTAATGTTTGTGTGAGGACCCCGAATAATAAATCTTAAAAATATCTTCTACTTTAACTACAACACTTACCAATACCCCTGCAGGGGTAAAAGTTTGGCATGCAGACGCTGAATCAGTCAGTTAAATATAATAAAAGTTACTGCTGGAAATAGAGCTTCTACAGTCCCACCATGAGCAATCAAGCTTCTATTCCTGTGTTGTGCCGGGTTATCATTGAGGTCATTCCAACTAAGTCTATAATTAACACATACGTATAGCGTGAGTTGCAGCTGTCAGACTGTAGCCAGAGAATGTATACACATATACTGTGTATTATTAGGCTTATAGGCTCATTGTATGGCCAATAATAACACATTAATATAATAATAATGATCTGCAATGTATTCAAAGGATAAGATGCATTTTCAACAAGTCCCATTAAAATATTTAAACCAAAAAAAAGAACTAAAACAACAAAGAAGTTGTCTTTTGTTTGTACAACCAAAGCCTAATATACTTTAATTACAATTACTTCAAACTGTGGGATGTCCAAAAAGTAGTAAAAGAAAAACATCAATGAACAATACTGTTGCCCTGGGTGACATATGTCCCATCTTCATAATGAACATTGGCAGCACTGTAGGTTATTGTGACCATGTGTACAATGTCCTGCTGCTGAAACGAAATCTGAAGATCACCACTACGAGTGAAAATGCAGTCCTCAACAGTTGCATTGTTATCTCTGTCAAGGAAGTTAAGTTTTTATCTGCGTTGTTTGTTATTTCGCAAGATTAGGCAAAAACTACTGGATGGATTGTCAGCAAACTTGGCAGAAGGATGCATGTGAATGGGTCAGAGAACAACCCATTAAATGATGGAGTGGATCCAGATCCGGGGGCAGATCCAGAACCTTTCTTTTTTCACTTCCTTTAACGTTGTGAGAAAGGGCGTTTTCAAAAATCGTCGATGTCTGTGTCATTTGGTGCAGATCCAAAAAAAATATCCAGATCTGGTGATATAAATACGGATTCTGTTTCTGACTGTTGGGCTTTGGCAGACAGATGTGCTCTCTGAGTGCATTTCCAGTTTACTGCTGTTTCAGTGACATATTTAAAGTCATTACTTTGGTTTCTATCACATGATTTTAAGGAATTTTGCACTGAGGAGGAACATATGGTCTGTGTGGTGGAAAGAAGGATTCAGAAAGCATTGAAAGACGAAGTGAAACATTTTGTTTTTTTGTCTTTTCATGGAACAATAAGAAAAAAGTACAACATATCTCTTCAACAATGTTCAACTTCAGCACAGATAATATATATTCATCACAAAACCATGAGATGAAGTCACAAACTGTACAGTGATCGTAATCAGTGTTTCGAAATGTTTATTGACATCGCACGTCATCCCGCCGTCAAACATCTGCACTGTTGCAAACTGTGGTCGGAGAGACCTTCATGCATGATGCATTACCTTCCCTGGGCATCTTCTGTTTATCTTCCATGTTGATTAACAGACCACAGGGATTCGCCGGGCCTCCGTACTGTATGACCTTCTGAGTTATGTTCCTCCAGCTCACTGGGGCTGCAACTCCCCAGACCTTATCATTCTCTCCTGTGTGCAAGAGGAAGAGAGAGACGGAGAGAGAGAGGGTGGGGGGTGTCAAAGGTTAGAGGGGAGAAGGCTGACACCATCTGGCAGTGATTGTGTCTCCGATGAGAGCCTGAGATATCATGTGTGATGTGACTCGAATGTGTATTTGTCTGTTTGTGGTCTGAATGTCTCCACAACAGCCTGTAAATGATTCTGATAATTTATCTGTGCTAAGAGAAAAGTCTCAAACAAAACAACTCTTACATGTTTTTCCATGAGTTAATACAAGGATTAAAAAAACACTGCTCACTTAAAATTCTATAATGCCAAACAAATCATTATATATTTAATGCCCTCGTGTGTTTTAATACAAGGATAATCACGCTGATGAGTTGAGAAGGCTGTGATTCATGGGATATGCATATCTAAGCGTCACTCAAATCAATTAGCCTCGAGCAATAAGCTGACCTTTGACTTTCCTAATGGGGCCCTTATTCTGCCTCCGGGGTCAAAGGATATTCAGAGGCCCACCTGTGTAGACAATTAAAACCAGGAAGCTTGTTTCCAAACTGAAACATAACACTGACAAGATTCACACGCAGACAACGTTAACAGGCCAAACTAAGATATTTATTACATATATATGATGTAGCGTTAAGCATCTACAATATGGTGATAAAGATTTGATTGTTTCTTCAATGACTGAGTTATAGTTTATTGAGTCTGTTTATATGCATTAGAGATGTGCATTAATGCATGAATAGAATATTCTACATTGTTTGGTCGTTAGCTCTCATTTAAATGAAAGCCTCGGGGCCTGGAATGTGTTGGCTTTCACAACTTTAAAAAACGTATAAATATTTATCACTTACAAACACACGTGCAAACCTGAGGCTTGCTGTAAAAAGGTTGTTTTCAATAACTTATCAAGTCTGTAATGTTGGATCATCCTAAAGAATGGCTTGTGTCCGATCTCATCAAAACGTTTAAATTGATTTAAAGACAACATTGACCAGGTAAAAGTGTTACAACAAACATGATGTGGAGTAGCATTGGCATTATTTTCGAGTCCTGTGTCTGTTCACTTAATTCATTTCAGGTGTCTTTAGTCGGTAAACAGTCGACTGTGTTTGTTTG
Organism: Limanda limanda; assembly: GCF_963576545.1. NCBI lineage: Eukaryota > Metazoa > Chordata > Actinopteri > Pleuronectiformes > Pleuronectidae > Limanda > Limanda limanda. The sequence continues at coordinate 10,541,362 of NC_083637.1, forward strand.
GTGCTGGAAAAGTTGTAGACAATGGGTTTATCAAATCTGCCAGCAGTGACTGTAAACAACATGGATGAGAGCAGAGAAGCTGAACCATAACTGGAAAACTGTGGGCTGGAAAAACCAGTAACAATTCACGTACAGATGCCTGATGGTCCTGAGGGCTCAACGTCACTGAACAGGCACGGTGGTGGTTTCATGTGAGGGTTACTTTACAGCTACATCTGTCCAAGAGACACTGGGATTTCTCCATTGACTGTACATAATCTATCCAGAAATTAAGCCACAATATCCTGGATGCTCGGGATGCCATCTTCTGAATGTAGCCACGATATCGGGTTCCCGCCAAAACAGCAACTCAACCAATCCCGAGTCCGTCTCAGCTGCCAATCATGATGTTTTCACAACATCAAACCGGATTAAATATAGACTTCAGTGTGATCAGACCTAAAATGACACAATCCATCTTTGAGAAAAAATGATTTGATGTGTATTTTCTTAATTTGGACCATACCCCATCCACAAACATGGATTAGGCTGAGTTTATGACTTGTCAGACACCAGGGGGCAATCAAGATGCTCCCTGAAGTCTCTGCTGATAACCTTTGAACCCCAAAGGTAAATATGTATATTTATCATGAAAAATCTAGTCTTAAATATTTCAAACCATAATGCGTCAATGCCTCTTTCCTTTTCCCATGCAGACTTAACGAGTTGCTTCAGACTCGGGTCACGTCTTCTTACCTTATCGCTCATTTAATCAGACTGGGACCCAGCCTTTCACACTGACTGCTGTTTCCTGCACTCCATGATCAGAGCGGAGGAAATGGGCAGTGCCAGACATGCCAGGGCAGGGCTGCCCAGAAACTCACTGTGAGGTTGGAGATACGGGCCATTAACTGCAGCCTCGGCTATTTTATAAATCTGCCATGTTTTTGTTATGTGGGCGTCTCTGAGAGGTTTGTTGAGGTCGCTGGGTCGCTGGAGACTGATGAAGTATGAGCTGTGATGAATGTTCACAACTCAAACCTTTATTTTGAGAGAAAATAGGCCAAAGAAAACCAACATTAAGCAGCTGGATTTTACCACATTCATCCAGAGGTATCATTGTGTGATGGAGTTGTGATGAAGTTGCGTTGTTTGTTTATCTCACTGATATCTCCCCATAAAAGCCTTTTATACTTATGTCCATAAGAAACTAAGACTACTGCTGCTACAACTACTGCCACCACTACTACTAATACTACTACAACTACTACTACTGCCACTACTACTGCTACTACTATTACTACTACCCCTACTACAATAACTACTGCAACAACTACTACTTCTAATTATAATTATAATATGAATGAGACAAATATTCTTATTTTGTCTTTATAGCATCTTTTAAACAGAATTGCAAAAAAGTCATTCAAACAAGTAAAAACAATTAATTAATAAAAGCAATTAGAATCATGTAAACGCTGTGAATACCAATTAACTGAACAAAAGGATTAAAAATAAAAAAGACAACATTGCATAAAAGCAAATAAAAGGAGTATAACATCAAAAAAGATAAAAAGACGAGGTCCAGTGAATTTTCCCAACTCTCTGACTGTGACATTATTCGTTTTTATTCGATCCTTGAGGATCCAGCCAGGCAGCCGATGTGTCAACACTTTTACGACTTGCAAAGGGAATAACCTCTGTTCACTGCTCGAGCTGTGCCTGGACATCATTCTTATCATCATCATCATCATCATCATCATCATCATTTCCTGTGCTTGTTTACACTGAATGTTCTTACAGACGCCTGGGCTGCTGCTGCTGTGTGTGAAACTGAGATTATCGGAAATGTTAAAGACCGCAAGAAAAATGTCGGCTAATGGGTTTATATACTGTAACTTATACATGTCTGTGCCAGGGCAAAGCTGCTGTGAAATAGAGCGTTTCTTTTTTATCTGGTTATATCAACAAAAGTCCAGCAGGTTCTTCAACAACAGAGACATTTCTCTGGGAAAAAGAAAATAGCTTTTTAGAAGAAAAAAGACCTATATCTTAAAATAAGCATGCACTGTTAAGGAAGTCATAATTTGAAAAGACATTAAAATAAAAACAAAACAATAGACAATTAGAGCAAAAACTGCTTTGCACTAAAAACAATTTGTAGGTGTAACAACGTTTTTAGTACATTAGCACAATCTGTACAAATACACCAATCATAATCATAATAAAACATAAAAATGCTCAGACCCACCACATACTATCAGTTCAGACCACTATAAGTTGAATATACAATGTGGGTGTATTATGGTGACTGTTGTTTCAAACCTGGATTCCCTCCAGCCATTATTATCTAACTCAATTATCACCATCCACCAGTTGCTTTATGAGAGACTCCTCATGAGCTTTTAACAGTTTGATGGGATAAAAAGATTATTGAGTGTCTGACCCAACGTGCCAACAATAGAAAAAGATTATCTGGCAAAGTATGAAGTCTAATTTAATCATAATGTGTGAGTAACTGCATTGTTAGGAAGGACAGGAAATAGCACTCAACCTTTGCTTTCTCCTCCCAGATTATTACTTTACTGTGTCCCCTCTGAAATCAGACCTATATGCACAGGGAAAGTAAATTGAACCTAAACTTATTTTGACTTTTCTTTAAGTTTCAAATCTACATATAATTTGTTTATTTTTAATCTGGTTATTTATTAATTTCATTTCAAACATACTTCTATCTGTTGGGAGAGTGGAGTTAGTGTTTGGGTCCCATTGGAAACAGCTGGTAGATTCAGAATATTTCATTCTTCTTATTAAGACCTATTGAATTTTCCGCACAAAGTGCAGCTTCATCTCACCAATTTGAAGCTGTACTAGTTCGGCTACTAGAAGAAAGGTTGCTGCAGAATGAAGCGAAGCAAGAACAGAAGAACCGCCACATCCACAGAGGAGGTCATTTAGTCCGAGTTCCTCTTCTTCTTCTCCTCCTCCTCCTCCCTCTTTTCATTTCTTTTTAGAAGCCGTAATACAACAACAACACATCAATACAAAGAAAAAAAACAAGAAATCAACAGTGTGAAGTTGTCTTCAAGTGAAAGATAACTCGACTTTTGCTGGGGTCCCGAGGAGGCTTCTCTTCACAAGTACAGAGAAGCTTCTGGGCAAAGAAGTAGAAACTTTTTGAAGTGAGAGGATTCTTCTGTTTTCAGTTCAGTTAGTGAAGAAAAAATAATGCCTTTGACTTTGGATCAAGAGATCTCATCATGCAGCCTCCAGACTGGAACCTAAACATCTGTCGTCTTATCCGTCAAATCTATACATTACATGTGTACGTGCAGTGTGATCTCAAAGATTATGATTCCAACGTACACACATGCTTATCTTCCAAGAAGCCACAGGAGCTGTTTCCCGTTGGCTCTTCTTCTATCTCATTAGTTATATTTTTAGGAGGAGGTGGAGTGGACGTCCTGGCACCTTCACCCGTCCCAAAGCAACATCCTGCAGCTCTGTAGCAACATCCTGCACTTCTGCACCAGAGGACGTTGTTGGAGGCGAATCATCGGCTCTGATGAGAGCTACTAGATCTATTCAAAGCCTCCGATGGAAGTTGCTGCATCATATTTCTTCTTCACACACTTTTTTTTCTTGTTGTTACTAATTTTCTCATCATTATTAGGCATCGATGCTTTTTGTCTCATAATCCTGAACCGTGGAAGGATATCATAGTTGAACTATAGACCCCTGCTAAAGTCCTTTATCCCCAGAAGCTCTCTTGACATCTGCTTTTCCATCCTGAGATAATTGTATTCAAATTTTTGTGTCTCTCGCATGTTAATAACTTCACCAACCATGGTGATTCCTGCTGAGGTTGTGTTATTACTAGCGAGCTGGCCGGTGAAACTCTGCAGAAAGTCTGCATGTGGTGGATAACTGACCAATAAGTGAGTTGATTTAAACGACCAAGTCTTAGGTGATCTTCATCACATCCACACACGTGTTATCGTCATCGTCACCTTCCCTTGTCGCTATGGACTCTCCAGGTGACTTCTGACCTGATGATATCACACAGAATGAGCTTTCCACACAACTCTGGACGTCATAGTTGGAGAAATTCCTGCTTTATCTCCTCGTTCTCTTCTTTCTCCATCAGGTGCTCAGAGGAAATTGTGCTTTTCAGGGTGAAGTTGCCAGATGTGGTGGATAACTCGCCAATTTACTGTGAGTAGTTTTTAACGACCAGGTCTGAGGTGATCTTCAGCACATCCGCACACTAGTATCGTCATCGGCACATCTCGACAGACACAAAAATAATGCACACACGTATTTTAAATGTAACCAAGTACCCACTGGAGTTGAAAAATGACAGACTCTTCAGTGAGACTCTGGAAAAACCTCCTGACTATGAGACATGGTGGAAGAATTCAGGACGAGTTTCTGCTCGGCTGCTGCTTCATTTCCTCTCCCGGGAAAACCCAGAACATTCATCCTCCTCTGAGAGTCTTGATGATAAATTTATCTCCATGACCCGGTCACCCTCTGCCTCTGCAGGTCTCCCTTCTAGAGGCTCAACGTTTATTTAAAGTATTAAAAGTAACCAATACACAAACATGGCCCCTGTGAATGTTGTATTATTACATGTTGTCCAAGTAACTGGCAAAACTGTATAAAACTATCATGAGACACTGTGTTCTTTAGTTATGTTTCAATACAGTTGCGGAATAGAGGGCAAATAAAACAAACTAATACATTTGAATTTATCACAAGAGAGGGTTAAGAAATAGGAACAAAACAACTTTAATAACCAACTAACTTACTGCTTATTAAATGAATGACTCAAATTCTGATTGGGTCAAAAGCAAAGCAAAAGAAAAACAGTTACAAGTTGTTTGAAATTGGAGAAAGTCAATATGATTTGAGCTTTTTCAAGAACTAAAGAAAAAACATATCTGGGCTTCAGGTTTATTTTCATAAAGCTTAAATGTTTGAGCCTGAAGAAACACGTCTGTCTGCTGCGTTCAACCTTCCTCTACAGCTCAGAGTTATTTTTCATTTATTACTGCTTGTTTGTTTATGATATCCCAAAGTGCTTGTGTAATCATTTACAGACTGAAATCAAATTTGCTTTCATGACATTGCCGGCTGAGGTGGATCTAATTTCACTTACAAATTATATTTTGTAAATTAAATTCTGTTTTTTGAAAGTAAAAGTATAAATAGGGAATTACTTTCATGGTTTACAGGGATGCTTGATTAGGACAGAGGCTTTGTTGACGTCTTAGAACATACCCTTGGTTTTCCTGTAGTACGTCAAAATGTGTGCAGTGAAAAAATACTTTTCATAGTTTAAACATCAGAACATCGGAGCAAGAAACTATGTGGGTTATTCTCTTGAACAAAGTTGGCAGAGCAGCAGATTAGCCCTCACTGATGTAACAAGCCCTAACCCAACCCTGCGTCATCAAAATCTAAAAAGCTCTAAAATTCAATTCACTTTATTTTGTATAGCACCAAATCCCAACATACATTTCTGCATTATCTAAAGGCACTTTACACAGAGAGGTCGAGACCTTACAAATATCATAGAGAAACAGTACCCACAACGAGAGAGCCCTTGTTGACAGTGGGGCGAGAGAGGAGAGATGGGGGATAGAGGAGGGGTGGAGGGAGGAGAGACGAGAGAAAGGAAGAAAAGAGTGAAGGAGAGAGCTGGGGGATAGAGGAGCGGTGAGTGGAAAGGGAGAGAGAGAGAGTGAAAAGAGAGCGACACCAGGGACAATACAAGCATAGGGGGGTGTACGGGCAAACATGCCAAATAATTTAGATATCAATCAGCATACGACATACACATTTTTGTATTATCTTCATAGTTGTACCCTTTAGTATTGTGTAATATCTGAATTGTGTCGCCTCAAGGATTTAAACTTCAGGAGAAATGTCTAGTTATCATTCCATTCAGATGTGTTCATGCAAGAACTCAAAACATCACATGTAATATATTTCAAAATAAAAGTGCCTGTGACAAAGAGCTAATTATAACATCAAGAGTAAGTTGAGTAATTGTTGCTCATGATTGAGATCATCCCTCTCAAAGCTTCTCTGAACCTCATGATTCTCTCATGTTACATAGTCCCACCGAAGACAATTTGATTATATCATTTCTTGTTGAAGTATAACAGCATAAAAAAAAATCCATACACCGTCTCCAGTCTTTCCTATTGAGCAAACAACACAGACATCGCAAACAACAAAGGCGGATCGATGCTCTGGAAGTCGCCTCACCGTACCGCTACTGCCGTATAAAACATTACGCCACACGTGTGTTTATTGGGGAGGGCGGGGGGGGGGAAACGTGTGAAGGTGCACTGAGTCCGCACGAGGCAGAGATCAGTGGAGCAGCACGAGCGGCTTCCTGCGGTTGGAGACCCTCAGAGGAGAGTGGATTACACGTTTAGAAGTCGCGGATCACAGTACAGCCTACAGCCATAGACCCCCGCCTCCATCTGGTGTCACAGCCTCAGCAGCCGAGCTAATGACCCGAGCCGGCTGGCTCTCCACTCGAAATGGGCTGGTCGTCAATATGTCTAACCTGAGGTGGGACCCGGAGCCGCACAGTGGCAGGGGGTCCGCTGTGCTTCAAATCCCCCTTTTCAAAGCTTTTCTTACAAAAGATATCATTTGAATTCATGGAAGTCAAACCACCGATAGGCCTCTTTCCAACCTGTGTGCGATAAGATCGTTTTAAAGTTTCAAACCTTCAGCGTTCATGGAAGATGACGACAACACGTGGGAAGTTTTGAGCCTAAAGTTTATCCTCCAATGAAGTCTACTTCAAGGCAACATGTTTCCTTTATAAAGACTTTTGAGAATACTTTGTCTAATTCAATTCTATGTTGTGCGGCATGGTGGTACAGTGGTTGTCACTGTCACTCTCCAGTGGGATGGTTTTGGGTTTGAACCTGACAGCCGACCAGGGGCTTTTATGTTTACCCCCACACCGCTTGTGAACCCGTTCGTACTTCTTTTTTAAATTAATTTACTTGATTTGATAGGGACGCTGCTCATTGATCAGCAGACATTACACTTTAAACGAGCCAGAGTTAGCTCCACAGGCTAGTTACCATCTCTTGTGGTCTGGTCTGACCAGCACCATGCACGTTAGGTTATTTCATTTGAACAATAACTTGTCTGACATTATCAGATCCCGATCACGTTTCATAGTTGACTCTTCTCTTGTAATGTTTTTCTTAGTGAATGGTTCCATTTCATGAGCTCATCAAGCTCGTTGACGGAGGAGAGATGTGAGTTGAAGTGACTCATCAATGACCCATCAGTGAAACACTACTTACTCCAGTGGGATCTTTATGAACACTTATTTTCCTCTGTCTGACTGTCTGGTGGCATTGCACTGGATAGTGGCTCTAGTGGCTGGAGGCTGTATAACAACAATTCTGTCGAAAGGGGCAAAGGCTGATGCAGTACAGCATAGTCTGCAGCAGGGTGTGCAGAAAGACTGAGAATCACAACCACTACATTCTATCACATTTTGATTTTATGCCTATTATGGAGTTTTACCTTAAGCTTTTAGACCTTTAGTTTATCATAAACAGGAACAAGCTGCCCCCCTCACCCCCATGTGATGCAGACATGCAGTAAGAGAGAGAAAAATTCAAAAGGTCCTGTCATCTAAAACTCAGCCTGTCCAGCAAATCCAGCCTGTGCGAGTTCCTTCATAAAATATAAACAGAGCAAACATGAGAAGACCCGAGATGACCTCCAGCATGTTGTGAATGTGAGGCCACCTACTGGGAGCCTCTTCAATCAAAGACCTGGGTTGCTTGTGGTGTTAGGGTGCAGGGCTGAGATGAGTCTGTGGCTCAACGTCGCTGTGATGCCCAGAATCCACATCCCCATCTCCGTGCCCTGCTTCTTCTTTTTTTCTAAAGGATCTAATTCCCAGAGAGAACACATGCAGTCTCATGAAACATGTCCAAGGAAAACAGCCACCCCTGTGACCTGCGGGGACGGTCAGCATGGGCCCCTAAATCCTCCAGGGAGATCCCATGGGCCGAGCATGGGATGATTTAATTACGCTAGGAAAACACTGTGTCTGGGTGTAGGTGTATAAATATATATATATATATATATATATATGTGTGTGTGTGTGTAGTGTGTGTATAGCCATGTTTTGCTTTCCTTACTTGGTTTGACTGTCAGTGCAACATGGCAAGATTCAAGTAGTCCACTGGAATACATGCGTGATGGCTTCATATCAGATATACACACAGTTATGTATAAGCCACCAATAATTCAATTTGAGGTTATACAATGAAAAGGTGCAACTTTTCTATTTCGTGAGTTTCTACACTTGGTTTAAATTATGTGTTTTCATCAAGAAGCAAAGTGTAACCATTAAAACTGAAAACAAGAACCCGAACTGTAAAAGGAAATGGGGGGATAAAAACAGAATAACACAACTTGGCACGGACACGGCTGGAAGAAAGTTCACTGACCAGTAAGACGGGAAACCGGGTGATTCAAGAGACTGTTTATGATTTATTATGCATGTGATGAGTCCCAGAGCCTCTAAATCTGAGAAGCCGCTGCCACAGTCCAAGAGAGTGGACGCTGATAAACTTGAATTATGTCCGAGAAACAATTTCTTTCACTAATCACCAACAAGCTCGCAAGGTTTGATTTTGATTTACCTTGAAAAACAACTGCAGTCCTTTTCGTTTTTGTTTTGTTGTTTCACGTGTGTTAACGTGATGCTAATGCCTTTGTGATTGCTTCTGTGGTGCATAATCGCAAACATGTGACCCTCTGCCCTGCATGTGGTAGCACTTCACTGGTAATGGCTCAAAGGCCGGAACGGGTTCCTCTGCATCTTGATGTAATGATCGAGTTTGGTCAAAGAGAAAAGGATTAAAGAGAAAAGATTATGTTGCAATAAAAAGTATGAAAATACTGGTCTGAAGTCGGGCAGTTCAATTGTAAACAGAGACGCAAGTCCCATCGGAGATTAATGAGGCAGCTATTGGGTAAACAACTTGCGAGAATGACTTCTGTTAAATGGGTTTCCATGGTGAACAAATATTTTAATTCATCTGTAATGGGTTTATTTTCTTGTTAAATTAGAGATTGACTCTGGTCGAACGGAAACAAATATTTGCTGTATTGTTCATTTGAAGTTTTGAAAAAGAAATAATCACATTATTAAGCCAAGGGAAATGACGAATCAGAAAAGAAAAAAACGACCACAGAGCCAACTGTGTGAAACAAATTTTCTACCCACAATCCTCCTTTCAGACGCGGGTCACATCCTCATGTGTATCGTGTGGCGACTGAACTCCTGCATGTGTTTGTGTTCCTCTTCTAAACTGCATGGAAGCAAGGATCCATTAGTTTCTCTGTGTACAATCTAGATTCAAAACATCAAAGGTACAAGGGCCTGATTATATAATGGCACTGACTCCGTCTATATATGCGACGGAGAGGTATTTGTTATCCGAACCCGTCTTTGATCAGAGACGAACAGCTGATGTCCATAATGACACAACAAGGGACACGGATCCCTCGGCGGAGGCACATGTGCTGTACGTGTGAAAGGACAAAGTATACTTAGAACCATGTCCATCATCGGGTTCATTTAAGTGACATCATGGCAATAGTGTGACCATACTTTGGATATCAGGCCCTTGTACTTTGTTGTGAGCCTTTTTGCGAATGCCCTGGTGGCACAACGCGTTATTGGCAATAAATTACCGAAGCGCAGAACTTGAGCAAAAAAAAACCCGGCTTCGCAGAGCAGCTCGAGACGTGCGTGAGAAATTTCTAACCTTTCTCAGAGTTCAGTAGGTTTTGGCTCCCTGCCCGGAACCGCCGGGCTCTGGATGACGTTTGGGGCCTTTTGATTTCTGGAGTATAAAAGGTCAGCGGCGTCTGTAAACAGCAATATAACTAATGATAGACGCAGAGAAGCCATAGTGCTTTCACAAGTTTTTGAATTTGAATTGTACAAATATCTAAAGCAGAGGTTATTTTGAGGAGCCTGAAGTGGAATAAATGTTAGAAAAATAAACTAGAGGTGTTATTTCATCTTTCCTGTCTCGTTATTGACCCCGTGACCCGTCAGGTTGATCTCCTGACCCCTTGAAGTTTGCCATCAAACCAACTCCTCCTGTGATCATTAGATGAGATTAGGTGTGAGGTCACGTCCAACAAGTGTTTATCATTTATATTTTGTCACATTATTATTATTGATTATTTTGTTTACTTTTTTGTTGTATAGAAGAATACTTTTATTTGGTGATGTTTAACCTGTGAACTTGAACTTAGTCAATGTCTACATTCGTTCACAATGTTTTTCAGTAGAGTTTTAGCAATTTGCCCATTCACAAACATTCATGCAGTTCGGCACTTATTCACACACACTGTCGGCATGGGAAACCAGGAATTGGGTGAGACTGGGATTGAACTGCCAACCTTCTGATGAGAGGATGACCCTCTCTACCCCATGAACCGCAGCCCCCCAAGTATCATCAGTACCGAGACCAGGCCTCGGTTGAACACTCTAACTTTTATTCTTTTTGTCATAAAATGTTTTTGGGCTTCAGCCCGGAGGAAAATGTAATATATTCACAACCTCATGTTTACGAGTTCTACATATAATCTAAGTTGTTTATTGGTGCTCAGGGATATTTCCAACATTTTGTTCCAGAGCTGTGTTTTATGACCATGTGTCCACTAGGTGTCACAGTTGCTTGGTTTTCTCGAACGTCCCGCACTGTGGTTCCAGTCACAGACCTTTACACACTTTCCTATCCTGAGAAAAACCCTGAACGAGACAAGAGGTTGTTTCCATTGAGTTTTTCATGTATGAATTCGACTGCTGTCAACACTTTTCAATGTGTAGTATATCAATGTTACTAAACTAAATCAACACGACCTTTCAGATTATTTAAACTTTGCCTTAAGTGTTTTAAACATTTAAATGAATTTTATTAAGGATTAATTTTTATAAAATAGTGTTGTTCAACCTTTAACAGAAACTTTAAAAATATATAATTGAGTGGTAAAAATGGTTATGATTTATAGCAAATAAGATTTCAGACGATTGATCATTTGTGCACAAAGTTCCTGCATTAATGGCTGAATAAAAACAGGGGTGAAAGTCTACATTTGACATTTTCACTTTCCTTCTGCTCAGTCAGAACAAAAGGAGAGTATCAGCTCCAACATCAACCCCCCGCCCGCTGTCTGGCTTCTTCAATTTCTTCTCTCTCTAAATTTCTCTCACTGTGCATCGCTCCATCTTTCCTATTCAAGTCAGACAGATGCCTCTCCGGAACTTCAGAGCCGAGGAGTGGAAGTGATGAAAGCCACAAGCCGGGTCCCACTGCAAGACCCCAGCTCCTCGTCTGCCAGCGCAAACTCCCTCATTTAGAAGCACATCCTGGAACTGGGGCTGCTTTTTAATTAAAGCCTTGGTGGATTGGGCGAGACCCAGTAGAGGTTGCGAGGGAAACTTTAAAGTTGCACTTGACAGGTATATTTAAGTTCACCAAGTTTGACCAGATGGAACATGTATATTGTATAAGTCTTTGAATATGGCGGTGGTGGGGTGGAAAGAAATATATCAAACAAGCAAAAAAGAAGAAAAAAAAATCATGGAGGGGGAAAAGGGAAGGGTGGGTGCTAGTTGAGGGATGCAGGCATGAGGGGGGCGTACAGGGAGCCCAGAGCAACTAGCATGGAGCAAGCAGAGCACAGACTTCTGGGTAAATCTTAGATGTTTCCGCGAGGAGGAACTCAGGAATTAATTCAATAAGAGCAGCAGTCTTTATCTGGCGTCAGATAAAATACGGCATTTGAAAGACTTAATTGTTAATATTCATCAATACGTCTAATTATGCGGGGAAAAAAGTGAAAAATGCATCATGGGTTCCTCATCAGATGAATGGATGCGTCCCTCAGAGAAGACACTTCTAACGTGTCTTTTTATGATTCATTAATCCATCTCCACTAATCAGCCGCATCACAACATCAGACAAACAAACACGGCTAAGTCAACTGATCAAAAAGATCCCAGCATGCAGTATTGAGCCGCGCTTCCTTTGCGAAATCATCTCTGGGAGGCACAAACATTCAGCGGCGGCGCTTCGGAGGGAACCTTGTTCCTCCCGCTGCCATTTGTGAATGTTCTTCATCCAAAACGAAAAGTTTTCAAAGTGTCTCAGTCTCCCAGTGTGAACTATTTGTCTAATGGAAGCTATAGCAACTGGAGGAAAGTAAAGTATGAGAAGTGACTTTCTATAATAGACAGAGTTTGATGGGGTTGATGTTGATGTTGGAGCTGATACTCTCCTTTTGTTCTGACTGAGCAGAAGGAAAGTGAAAATGTCAAATGTAGACTTTCACCCCTGTTTTTAATGGAAGCTATAGCAACTGGAGGAAAGTAAAGTATGAGAAGTGACTTTCTATAATAGACAGAGTTTGAAATGTCATTTGCACAGTTCTCATGGCTCAGTGTTTGAATATAGGCAGAACTGGATATTGAATGAATAAGTGCAAACAGTTGGATGTTTGTGTTTTCACCACTTCTTTCTTCCGAGTGTGGGAGAGAATTAAGAGCTTTGTGTTTGCTCCCTCTAGTGAATAATTGTGGAAATGACAAAACTGGACACTTGATTCATGATAACAGGCAAAGATCAGCAGCCATAAAACCACTATAATCTCTCACTGTGAAAAACCTTTTATAACTTTCATTCAACTGGAGAATTCTTCAGAGCCCAGTTTTTTTTAGTTTGATTATTTCCCAACACCCTTCACATCTCACCCTGTGGTCGTTACCCAGCAGCCACCAGCATTTACACTTTAGTTTCATCATCAAACTGGAAGTTGAGGAAATTAACTTTACGGCCCCAGACATAGAATTGATCTTAATGAGTGTCCTCCAACAATGGTCGGATTGTGAAAAGTACATTTACTTTGTTGCTGTAAATTTTCCATGTATCTGTACTTCTGGGTATTTTTCTCTTATACTCAACTATATATATGTGTGTGTGTATTATATGCTTGTATTAAACACAGTATGCAGTAAGTACAGTTAATGATGTAGGAAGAAAGTCTACTATTAAGTACTTTTAATACTTTAATATTTAAAAGCAAGTACTTACTTTTACTTAATGTGAAGTTAATTTTGACTCAAGTACATTTTTTTCTTTTGTATTAGTACTTTTACTTTAATGTTTGAGTACTCTCTTCACCACTGTCTTCCACTTTAGCTTTTATTTTTACTTTGGTTTTCAATAGTGTTATGTATGCAATGTTAATGAGTATAATGATAAGATATGGGACAGTCATAATGCTATATTTCTCCTTAATGCTGCCCCTTCATTATTAATTGCCTGTATCAAACACCTATGTACCCACTGCAGGGTACACATTTCCCATAGATGTTACTTCAGTGAGCAGTTAAGATTTAAAAGCACCGGGCAGTTCTCTTTTGCTTCTGTGAATTAATAATCAAAGAAAAAAGGGAAGAAGGAGTGAGGCCTTCAAAAATCAATGGACCCATTAACGAGGCTGGGTGTTGTGTGTGTCTTCTCGTACCTGGGTGGCTGAGCGTGCACGTGAGGTGTGTGTATGTGTGTGTATGTGTGTGCACGTACCCGCATTAGCACATCCATGGCAGCGAGTCTTTTGCTCAAAGCCGGGCCGTCGTTTCCAGCGCAGCAAGTTATACTCAACGTCTAAATCGGAGGCGAGCGGAGAGCTGAGCTAACTTGTGTGGAGACGGAGCACACTTTTGGGTTTGTTCCTTCTAAACGTCAGTTGTCTCCTCCAATCAGTGTGGTCATGTCTGCATTATTGATACTGCGAGGGCCTGAGGGGCCCAGGCTCAGATGGTGCACAGCCTCACAATGTTCTCCTGTGTGTCTGGAGAGATTCTGGATCTGGGGAGGGCTCAGAGGTAACGTAGGACAAAAGTAAAATTAGGCCTAGAGCTGAAAACCTGCGCCAACTTATTCTGGTTTAAGTGAAAATAAATGGTAGCAGGGCCTTTGGGAAAGATCATGGTCAGGGGTGCACCAGGGTCTCACTGTTTGTACGTATGAGAACACACAGGAAGGATGAAGAGAAGGGAAAGAGAGAATCAACACATCAACAGAGGCCATGTTGTATGATGGAGATTCATATGTTGTTTGTACATTGACAACTTCACAGTCTTCAGGAAGAGATCATGTTTTCACCCCATTTTTTGTGAGCTAGTGAGTAAGTTTGTTAGTTAGTTAGTTAGTTAGTTAGTTAGTTAGTTAGTTAGTTGGTCCGGACCATTTAGTTTTACTTTCTTTAACATTGTGAAATAAGGAGTTTTTCAACATTTTTACCAATTTCCTCTGAAAGAATTCATGGATTTTGATTGAAGAAATTGGTGGAGGTACTGGTTGCCATTGTAGAATATAGATACAATGGAGGATAAATCTGTTCCAAATTAAAAGCAAGTCAGTAATAAGTTTGTACTCATCAATTAACAGCTAATTATTATACTGGTGACACTGATTCCGCAACATTAATTGATATAGCTTGATAGAAATATGTTGAATATGAAATATGACTCTTGATTTTTCTTTTTCTTTTTGACCACTGAGTCAATGCTGCATAACTTTTTGGGACTTGAGATTAAAAAGTAAATCAATTGATAGAATACAAATATAAACTTCTTCTCATTGTCTTCCATAGTTACAATTTAAACATTTTAGTGAAATACACTAAACAAGATGTGTTATATAAGTGACTGGTTAAATGCTCTGGGAGTTTGGCCTTTAGCTCTGGTGTCGAGCAAAGGTGATGTTTTATTTCCCCTGATGAGGTTAAATATTATGTACTATATATGGCTCAAAGATCTGGCTGCTTACACTTAATAAAAACAATTGCTTCTTCATTCAGCCGTAAAAAAGAAATTCAAAAAATGAGGTTTCATATTTCTTTAGACATTATACCAGAGTGGGAATTATTTTTCCCCAAAATAGACTGGATTCAATTGCAAGCAACAAACAACTTGTGGTCCCCAAATTATGTGTCATTGATATTCAAACACTGATTTGACAATAAATTAATAAATTAATACAATTTTAATTGCAGAAAGGATAGTGGATACTTGCTGTCATGTCAAATAAATATCACAAATCATTTTTTAATTATCTGATTATCTCGAACGATGTGTCTTAAATTGATCAATTGCCTTTTTTTATGTATTTTATACCTTTAAACCCCTTACATGAGCATAAATTAGAGATCACTGTTTGAAGCATAAAGACCTAATCAAAGCTGGTGTTGAAATATAAAAGACTTTTATATGAATATGAAACAGTTCACCGTGACCATAGCAGCATGAATGCTAAGTTTTAGTTTTAATATTTTAAATTACAGGGCAATATTCATTCACATCTGTCATAAAGGAATTGGGAATGTGGTTTACCTTGATGTGTTTTGATTTATTCTGCAGGCCCTGAGGTTATACCCGTGAATTAGAGAGCATCAATAAGGAAAGAGCATCTCCCCTGTCCCAAAAGTGATAATTACCAACATCACTATTGATCTGACTATTGATGCATTGCTAATTGTTTCTTGCAGTTATTTATTTAATTCCATGTCGGGCCATGTGAATGTGCTGACCTTGTGCGGCAGGAAATATCAGGGTTTCTCAGTGGAGGAAAAACACACATTAAGATTCCACTTAAAACCTTAAACCAACAAGGACTTTTTTTCATCCAAGGGAGAGAACTTGGTTATGATCTGTTCATGAGGATGAAAAGCACGAACAGAATGATAATTTGAGTCGAGACACTCGGACGATACTTTAGTCGTTTCTTCGGCGCAGCCTTGAACAGTGATGCTCTTCAGCGTCTCCGTGGATACAACTGAAGGTTCAAGGTGGCATCGCATATATCGATCGCAACATGACATTTTCGCAGATACGGATTAATAATGACGATTATTCATCATTAAATGCGTATTGGATTTAGCACATAAAAAATGTAGTCATATCTGGGAAATGAGTTTCTCGACACAGAAACTCAAGGTCTAACTTCACGGAGTGCGTAATTAGATCTGGGATAAATATTGAAAGACGAGATTTGGAAATTGTTTTAGAATTGAACATTTATTCAAACACGTTTCTTTTTACAGCTGTGGCCAAATCCATAACACAAGGTAAAAGTCTGTATATATGTATATAAAACACGTCTTTATTGTATTGTTAGCGCAGAAGAGGTTCTGCTTATAATGAACTGACATCTGTTATTCAGAATAATCAATGTGTTGCATGCTTGCAGGGATAATGAACTGACTAGATGCAGAACAAACAGAGACTACGTCAACTTGAAGAAACTTTGAAGAAGTACGAGCAGTATTAAGTCACATGAAGCCTGTTTTATTTAAAAACAAAGTACATTTAAAGAGGGCCAAACAAATCTTAGAGACCATTTTTACTTTACCAAGGTGTTGACACAAGCAGAGGATGAAAATGTCAGGATAACAAATGATTGACTTTAATGGTTTACTGCCTGCGATTGGGTCATGTCTGAATAACAGAAAAGATGCCCTGTTGTGTTAATGTCAGGGTGTCACACGTGGTGCGAGGTAATAAAACATTGTAATCGACTTCGAGGGAATTTTGTTTATTCTATCAAGAGGTTGACAAAACCTTGAAAAGACATTTTTCTGCTTGGGTTTGAAGCTAAATGTGTGTTGCAGGGCTTTAGTGGACAATCCACTCATGAGCCAGACCACTGGGTGCTGAGGGACACACACTGCATGGAATTTATTCTAGGGCCAAGCTCAATGTGTGTGTGCAGCATGTGCCCGTCTGGTGTGTGTGTGTGTGTGGGTTGTGCACGTCCATGGAGACAGCTGGCCTTTGCCAGGACATCTGGTACCTGTCACAACACGTTGTGCGTTTGCGAACACTTTATTGGTGCGCCCTGCCCAGCTCTGCCCACCCATCAGGTACCTGTTTAGACCTTTAGTCAGAGCTGTACCGGAACATCAGCGAGGGCCATGTAGGTGTCTAATGCAAGGAGTGTGTCGGCCTCGTGTCCCAGCATGGCGGCAGGAAGCCCTTGAAGAGGATTGGCGTCCCTCCTCTCGTCACACACGTGGAGGGTATTTTGGACGCCATCCAAGAGTGAGGCGGTGATGTGAGTAGATACGACTTCCACTGGCCTGAGTCTGCCTGAGCGGTGACCTCGGTGCCTCCACCGCGCCTAATCCACCGTTAAATCCCATCGGGTGAACTCTTGTTTTGACACAACCGAGGGTGATGCGTTGAGCACACACGCGCATGCACATATTTACAATGGATGTCAGCGGTTGATGATTTTGAGGATAATTGCGGTCGTATTTATTTTCTCCTGCTCTTCCCTCTGCCTCTGCCCTCCAACTCCCGCCCCTCCAGATTGTGAAGCCGAGCCTCTAGCAGTGTAGTGCTGAAGGTGTGTTTGTGCTGTTATGCCCTCTGGCTTGGCTGCCAGCTTACTCCCACTGATCTGAGCCAGAAGGCAGACTGCCGAGGAATACCGATCACCTTGCCCAGACCGAATCCTTTGAGCTCTCTCTGGCATCTTTCCCCCTTCTGCCAGTTTCCTCCTCTGCTGCTCTCTTCCCCCTTCTGAAGTTGACAACAAAGACATCCTCAGGGTCCTCCTTGATGTGAGACCCACTCTTGATCTTTTTTCCCTATGTTTTTGTACCTTATAGTTGCACTACTTTCATATTCCGCTAGCACAATATTTACACACCAGAAGACAAAGAAACAGGGGTCTTTTCATGTAGGAACCCCTGCCAACATGTTAATCACCTGAGGACTTGCAGTGGTTTTGTTGGCCCAGCAGAGGCAGGACATTAGTGAGACACCTCAGAACATCACCTCCGATTTGACCAGAGCCACAAGACTGGAGCTGGAGTATATACAGTATGTATCCATCCATTCATTCATCCATCCATCCATCCATCCATCCATCCATCCATCCATCTGTCCGTAACCCTAACACTCATCCATCCATCCATTCATCTATCCATCCATCTGTTCGTAACCCTCATCCATCCATCCATCATCTATCCATCAATCCATCTGTCAGTAACGCTAACCCTCATCCATCCATCAGTCTATCTATCTATCTATCTATCTATCTATCTATCTATCTATCTATCTATCTATCTATCTATCTATCTATCTATCTATCTATCTATCTATCTATCTATCTATCTATCTATCTATCTATCTATCTATCTATCTATCTATCTATCTATCTATCTATCTATCTATCTATCTATCTATCTATCTATCTATCTATCTATCTATCTATCTATCTATCTATCTATCTATCTATCTATCTATCTATCTATCTATCTATCTATCTATCTATCTATCTATCTATCTATCTATCTATCTATCTATCTATCTATCTATCTATCTATCTATCTATCTATCTATCTATCTATCTATCTATCTATCTATCTATCTATCTATCTATCTAACTAACTAACTAACTAACTAACTAACTAACTATCTATCTATCTATCTATCTATCTATCTATCTATCTATCTATCTATCTATCTATCTATCTATCTATCTATCTATCTATCTATCCATCCATCCATCCATCCATCCATCCATCCATCCATCCATCCATCTATCCATCCATCCATCCATCCATCTATCTATCTATCTATCTATCTATCTATCTATCTATCTATCTATCTATCTATCCATCCATCCCTAACCCTAATTATCATCCCTCAATCTATTTATCTGTCTATCTATGTGTTGGACTCTGTAGGTCTGTCCGTACAAGAATCAGAGGACTATCATTTGAACCATGATATCCAATAACAGTCCCCCCCCCCCCAACCACACACACACAAGTACACACACTTCACTTCATCCTTCTGCCTCTTCCCTCCTTAGCCCACCCCGCCCCTCAAGCCCCCTTCCCTTCACCAGCAGCCCCCTGCCTCCGTGAAGAGAAATCTCTGAAGAGCTAATTAGCGGTGGAATGGAGTCCAGGAACAGCCGACGGAGCCGAAGAAGGGAGATTGGCGCTGGTGCTAGCTTTATCGGTCAGGGCCTGACAGAGGGGTGACAGTGAGTGGAGGCAAACCACCGGCTCACAACTGACAGAGACAATAAAGTGAACCTCTGAGCCCGGGAGAAAGAGAGTGACAGACAGGCGAGGCGAAAAAGCCGGATTCTAGGGGGCTGTCCTGTGGCCTATGGGCGAGCGGCACAGTCCCAGCCACTGAGGCAAGTTTTACACTGTCCCTGCCTGAGTGCTGTTAATCATCCCATCTGAAGGTGTGGAAGGGAAGTATGGGTTCAGGCTGTCCAGTTCACAATCAAACAAAATATACTGGGTGTTTTTTGGTGTTTGAATTGGGCAGGTGTTAAAGAAAGCACTGTTTTAAATATGGTTTAGGTTTGAATTAATCTTCATCAGTATAATTCACATTTTATTTTGTTGTTGTAGTTTGTTGAATTTAAATGAGGATGTACCCCACATCCGGTGGTGTGATAAATGCACCCGACTTAATTTTGTGTATAGTTTTTTTTGGCCTCTTTCATGCATGCATTTCATTATGGGCTAAATCTGAGCCTGAAGGACAGAGATGTGCTGACTGTGTTCTGTGTCTTATGGCAAAGACGTAAAGTTAAACACTGGATTTTAATTTCAAGTGTATCAAATCAGATGAAAAGCTGAGGTTATGGTTTTGTTCAGACATTTCTTGCAGACAAATGCACAACATTCACTGAGAAAATGCTGAACCAAATTACCTCATATTATTCATTCTTTTATTATTTAATTTCTAATTTCCCAACCATAGTTAAAGCCTGTCAGAAAAATACAACCTGCAACCATAAAATAACTGAAGATGAGGAACAGGAAGAAGAAGAAGAACAGGAAGAAGAACCAGAGGAGGAGGAAGAAGGGACCACCCGTGAAGGAGGAGTAAACACACAGCTCAGGTGTGTGTGTGTGTGTGTTTGTGTGTGTGTATATATATATATATTTTTGTGTATGTCATGGCGGTTGCTTCAGGACTTCTGAGGACTTTTAAAGGTTAGTGACGTTAGCAGTTTGCTTTGATTAGCATAGCTTTCACTTGATTAGCAGCATGGTAACATATGTTGTGTCACAGATTTGTTAGTTGGAGGTTATATGAGACCTAATAATAAAGTCAAATATTATCAAAAACTATTTTTTACAAGTGTGTATATATATATACATATATATATATATATATATATATATATATATAAATATATATAAATAAATATATATATAAATATATATAGTACACAGAGGTATTGGCTGAAACAGTGGGAAGCTAATGGTCCCGGTAATTGTAGCTTCATTACCTATCGGCTACTGTACTGTGTTTAAGTAAGTAATCAACTGAGGTACTTGTACTTTACTTTGTTGTTTCTATTTCATGTTGTTCAACTCATTTACTCCACTACAGCATAATATTGTACTTTCAGCTCCACTACTTCTGACCGCTAGTTCTTGTTTCAGGTTTTCATACCCTTTCTGTTCACTGGGAACCATTCACCTCCTAATTTGTGATTTAGAATCAGGTTTTTAATGGCTTGTGACAATTCAACTTCATAAACTAAATTATTTAATAAAATCCATCGGATTAGCTGGGAAATTTGCAGTCCCAAAGCTTAAATTAAGGTTGTCTAGTAAGAATTAGTAAAATTACCACAGCAGAAAGATAAAATGTATTATTGGTATCAGTAATATTTATCGAAGGAAGCTGTATATAGTACAATAGTACTAGTACAATGGTGACAGGTTCCACGATTTTGAATCATTTTTTCTTTTAAACTTCATGTCAATTGTGCTATTGCCTTCTCCCTTTGTACTTTTCCAGATCCAGATCTCACCAAAGGTTTACTCAGATTTTCAGGATCATGAAAACAGTGAAAAAGACAGTGACTTAAACTTCATTGTTTATTGACCTGTTGCATTGTTTCTCCTGCTGATTTAACGGACTGAAGACATGGACGTTGTGTGTCCATCATACGATAGACCAACAAGCTCGCCTTGTAACCCTGGAGGAATGGATGGATCTCCTAACATTTTGTGATTATGCTGCCATTGCTCAAGCCCTCCACATCTCCTCACTGTGACCTTACATCAGCTTGTGAGTACTACCACAGTGGATTCACGTGCTACTATGCTTTATCATGTCAAGCAGCCATCTCATTAAGTCCTTCATGCTCCCAAGCAACAGCATTGGCTTGCAGTAGGTTTTACCACAGCAGACAAATCACAGTAGTGAAAAGCACAGATTTCAATTATACAATTTTTGATTAGTCGAACTCCGATTAGCTGCTTCAGTTTCAGGGGCCGGGGGCGTTCTGGCTCACTGATACAATGCAAAGTCTTATTGCAGCACTTGAAGGGAGTTCGATTGCATTTAAAAAGTTTCTAACATGTTTTTGTTTTGGTTCGATCCCATTTGCCACATTGTAGGCTGAGCGAATAAGAACATCTCTTTTTATAGCAACCTTCCAAGCCCACAGGGGCTGAGTTTAAGAGACTTGATCAAGTTTATGAGCTGTATCACTTTAAGTTCATACAATCTTTATTTTGGATTTAACAACATAGATTCTTGGCTCAAAAGGTCACTTGTGCTGATGATGAACCGACAAGCCAGACTATGCAGTCGGTCCCCTTTAGCTTTAAGCAGGGTCATTGTGACTTTTAGCTTATTGTTTCAGTTGCACAGTCCATAACTCACCACTCTTACATTTTCATTTTAAGCCAAATAAAACCCACTGTACTGTGTTTAAACAGAACACAATTACAGATAAAAGTAGAGACGAGTGAACATATTGATGTGTGAAGTAGAGCTCGATCTTTCATTCAGGAGTTGGTGGAGACCAAAAGCTAGATAAAAGGGAAAGTGATATTGGATTTAACTGTACAAAAATATGTTTTTTTATACTGACAGAATTGGAGACTAGCTGGTGAAAGTAGTGAAGGGTGAAGCAGAGCTAGAACTTTCACTGAGGAGCTGGTGGAGACAAATAGTAAACTTAAGAGAAAACGATGAATGGATTTAACTGTACAAAAATGAATCCTGTAATCATTCTCCTCTTTATCTGATAACAACTTAAAGGTTGTTTTCTGCTGCCCTCAAGTTGCTGAAAATCAATCACTGCAGAGGTTAAATATTCTCAGTTAAATACAGTGGTGGTCAATCCTACACACCGTGCTGTGGTCTGTGGCTACTCACAAGCTCTCAGCAAAGTTTACTCTGGTATACACAGTGTGTCTTATATGTTTTCTTAAATCTAGTGTATCTTACCACTGTTGACTGTAATCAAAGACAGAAACGTTAACAAGAGGCAAGCAGGCGAAATCTCTGGGAGGAACACACACAAACTTCTCCCTGGCAGGCTTCAGCAATGGTTTAAAAGTGAGAAAGTATCTAACATAAGAACAAAAGATTCTAATGATGTTTGCTCCACTATACCTTTGCTAACATGGCCTGAGTGTTGGGAAAGGTCAGAGAGGTGGCATTATACTTTTATGATGATCATTTATTTATCTTGTCAAGTAAATCCAATCAGAATGCCTGGGAGCTACCCAGATAGCAAACAGGGATAATTAGCATCACTGGGAGAGGTGGTGTCTCCTTGTACTCTGGCCTCCACTTGCTTTTATCTGTAGTAGGAGGTGGAGAAGCTAAATATTGATGGAGCTGCCCGTACTCACTGAAACTCAAACAACACTGTCCAGCTTTGTGAAGGGTTGTGTTTCCGCGCTGGACTCTCTTCTCACATACACTAAGGATGACAAACAGCAATCATTATTACTTCTTTGACTCTTTCTTGCCTGTAAATGCTTAACTTGTAATTACACTCGCCTTCAAACTTATTTTTTATCAGATAAAACGGGTTTTGTTTTTCTTGTGGTTGCTTTTAGACCTTTAGTTTGGTTTCCTCGGTCCAGTTGCTGTAAGTGACCACAGGGGACAATCCAACTGAGGTTCATTCTGTTGACTGACAGGAAGTCATGCTACACATCACTGTGCCTTGGTTTCGAGTTCTTGCTGGAGACTGCAACTCGACCTCCTCTTTTTAGAGATGATGAAAAACAGAACGAGAGGTTGAGCAGGACTTGCACCTGGTCCATTTGTTTGGGGTAATTTAGGGCTGTCACACCCTGGCTAGGACAAAAGTTGAAGTTTTACAGAGTCTAAGGAGTTTGGTTTCTACATAGAGAAGTTTGTACCTATGTTAATGTGAAGAAGTCCGACTGAGCCATCTACTCAACTCAACTTTATTCATAGAGCATCTTTCATACAAACATGCAACCCAAAGTGCATCACAGAGCAAGTTTCAACAGATTACAACAATAAAACAACAAACATGTGATAAAAGAAATGAAAGGAAGTCAAATGAGTAAACAAATACATTAAAAAGTATGAAAAACAACGATTAATACTTTTTGTTTAAGGCCAGAGGATCTGAGGGATCTGCTAGATGCACAACTAAAAAAATTCTCTGAGAGAGATGTTAGAGTGCCAGGTGATTCAGTGATTTAAAAACTACTGTGAAATTCTCAAAATCAATTCTTAAACTGATGCAATAACTTTAATATAGGTGTTATACTCCCTAACGGATCTTCATCAGTACTGTGCGGCGTGATTTTCTTAACAAGTTGTCGGTGGCCGGCCATACAAGAGCATTACAATAGTCAAGCCTAGAGGTTACAAAAAGTATATCTCTTAGATTAAAATCCCTTTCCTGCTCCTCTGTATAGGCATGTGTATGTGAGCTAATTAGTTATCATGTCTGTTCAAGTTTACACCAGGGAATGCTGCTGACATCCCTTGTGTGTTCAAGCTCTGCACCTCTAGAATGTTCCCTCTCCGATTCCCCAAAAGAGCCTAGTTTAATACTAATTAAGTTGTGTTTTTTTCAGGATGTACTGATGAGAAAAAAACAATGCAGGATGTAGAATTATCTGTCTAAATAATCCAACCCCAAGACACTGGTAACAGAACAAAAGCTTGGGAGTTGTCACCGTTCGGGTACATTCGTTTGCAGAAGAAAAAGAAAGCCAGGCTGACCTCTTCTGGTATAAACATCTGTTGCACCAAACAAAAGTAATTCTTTGTAGTACCAGGTTCAATAATCTGAAAACGTGAATTTTCACCTTTCTCATTCAACATCAACCCAGACTGTACAGCCTTCAAAATAATAAGCTAAATCCAAACCTCCGTAAGATAGTGGACACTGTAACCTTTATGACAGTGTTTAATCCTTAGAAACAAGGTTGCTCTGTGTTGCTTTTAATCACCTACAGTATATCCATTACAGATTGCTGACTCTGAGGCAAGACTAGTTGTTAAATGGTTGTTACTTTCCTTATTGTTCTCCTTCATAGCTCTGCTGCAGAGAAGCAAAGTCTAACGCCTGCACTGACATTAGGTCTGGATGTGAGATACGCTGTAATGAGGTATTAAATTGAAAACTGAAAGGCTGTTAGCATTGCAGCTACATTATGCAGAGGCCCGATGAGCTCTCTGAACATTACCCATTATAATGTATGTCCTCTCTCATTGTGTATTCTCCAAGATGCTAATCATAATGCCCATCAAGGCCTCAGGGCATTACTAACGGCACGCCGATCAGCAATATTGACTAGATATT
This sequence comes from Limanda limanda, assembly GCF_963576545.1. NCBI lineage: Eukaryota > Metazoa > Chordata > Actinopteri > Pleuronectiformes > Pleuronectidae > Limanda > Limanda limanda. The sequence goes on from NC_083637.1 coordinate 10,566,072, forward strand.
GTCTCCTGAGTTCCAGAGGTCAATCTGAATAGCTGAAGTCTGTTTACGTCCATTTGGCTTATTACAGCTTATAACTGAAAAAAAAAGGACAGCAGACATAACTGGACAAACTGGGGAATCGTTTCGTCCTCCAAACAATGATTGATCGTTGTCCAAATTAGAGCAACTGGCAAGTGAAATTCAGTCCTTCGTTCCCTCTTCTGGTGAATGGCATTGTCCTGCTTTTGTGCTTTACTGTTGCTCAAGACATTCTGTGTATACCTTGGGGTGTGCTGAATAATTAATGCTGCCCTAATGACAACTGCAGACCCAGATATACGAATGACCTTAAAAAGATTGATCTTTTTTGATGTTGTGTAGTACTTTGAACTATAAATCTGTTTACCCTATTGACCCTGGCGGACTGATCTAGAGCCAAACCGGTGACACCGTGTATCAGAGTAAAGGTTTTTACTTTACTTTATTTACTGATACAGCTCCATTAAACAATATTTTCTGTAAAAGATTTTGACATGTAATGTGAAGAGGGCTGCTCGACCATGTTTATTTAATTATTTTAGTATCTGTTAAGTGAGATACTGAGATTTTAGTGACGCTTCTGTTGGTAGCATTACTAACGATAATTTAATAATGAAAATCATTTATTTTTCATAAAAATTATATTTGGCACGTAAAAGATCATTATGTTAAAGGTATTTTAATATGACCTGACATATTGTCCATTATTTGATTGTAATTGGGCTAAACTAATACACTTTCTGATGAAGGGCTAAAAGACTTTTTTTACCTTTACCCTTTTGCAAAAGAGGGAATACATGAAACAAACAAATAAATAAATGAATAAATGTATACATAATCAGTGGTATCAGTATTAGCTTGTGGATTTTTTATTTTATTTCTATGTACAGTATTGGTAGCATGCTAGAATATCATGTTCTTTGAAAAAGTATCTAAAGACGATATTGAGAAAATTCAGACTTGTCTGTTTCTACCTGATATTATACTGATAAATTGTAAATATAATGCAGTTCACCATCATTATATGTTGGCATAATGTACAGCATTCATTCAGCACGGCATCTCAAAGATTAGGAGGAAGCTACACTGACATGTCTGCTGCTTTGCCCGTCTCTAAGTGGAGGTGACAGCATTCAAACACAGTGACCTTGCAAAGGGGACCGTTGACGGGCTTCCCTGTGACTGAAAGAACATTTCTGGAGGCACCCTGCAAGGCTTTTCGGTTTGCAGGGGCCCATCATCAAGGGAGCCTGCATGGCAGCAGAAAGAGTGGCCTTTTTTTATTCTTTTAGTATTTATGTGCTGCTCACGGCACCACATCAACAAACTCACTTCAACTTTACAACCCTACAACTAGCTTTGACTGGCCAGACTTTGATGGGCAGGGGTGAATACCGACTTGTGAATGAAGTGTATATTGATATGATAAAACATATGTAATCTTGAAAGTGGAGAGTGTATTGATTTTGGGAAGTTGTACTACATAAAAGTAACATAAGGTGTTTAAAAAAATATGAAAGCTTGCAGATGAGGTGGTACTCTTAAGTTTGAGTGCTTTTATTCATCCTTGGATCAGTGATTATTCACAAGATTATACACAGTCGATACTTCAAAAATGACTTCAAATTCATAAAATGCTAAATTTATACAGGTTGGGAAAAGCATGGAGAAGACTGTCAAGGTTTTTAAAGGTTTACTTAGCAAGAGTAATGGATGAGATATGTCAATTTCACAGTTTATAAGCCCTCTGTGTCCCTGGAGGGCTGCCGTAGCCTCTGGCCATTCTCCCCTTACCTTAGGCATCATCTGGAAAAAAACTGATGCTGCGAGTCATTCTGCATCCCTGCATCTGTCTAAAAATAATTGGTCAGGAACCTTCTCTCCAAAAAAGGGCCATGAAAGAGTAATAGCTTGCAGCAAAAAACAGGTATGTCTGACAGATAACATTTGAAACTAAAATGTGTAGACCTACACTTTGTGCTCTGCAAACCTCAAAGCTAGTTTAAACAAAGTTTCTTTTACTTTTTCTTAGGAGAAAACAATAGTGTAAAAATAGGCTTTGGATAATAAAAAGCGTTGGATTGTATAGACACTGCCCTGCAAACATTTTCTGGTCACTTTAATCCGGATAAGGTGTTCCCCGGGATAAGCAATTATTGAATTATGACATGTTGAGTATTACTTAGTCGTAGACATGTATACGTCCTAATCGCATTATAATTTATATATATAATATGATATAATATTGTAGTTGTCACAGCATTTTGGGACATGGAGAATACAATGATTCTTATTGACGACGCACAACCTGGGTTTGAGTCTTAAGTAGTTAAACCTAGTTAAAACTGCACTCTGTATAACGTAAAAGGCAATATGAATGGAATGTTTAATCAGCAACTCATGCCAACTTAATACAATACCCACTCTGTGGTGTAATTTTTGAAGTAACAATAGTCTCAAATTCTTTCGGTTACATTTCCTTTGCAGCTCCTGTGAGGCTTTTGCTGGTTGATTAGTAGAGTTTCTGTAGCTCTAGTCCTTCTTTGGGCTGTCGTGACATTTTGAGCCTCTTGAACGTTTCGTATATTTGAAGTGCAAAACCTGCAAAGAGACAAAGGAGCGAACAAGAGTGAAATATCAATTACTGGAAATTGATGGTCAAAAAGAGCTTCTCTAAGTGGACGTATTCACATAATGATTCTTTAAAACTTCTTGCATTTGAGTATTTGCGCTTTCTATATCTGCAAAGTTATGGAGGACTTCTTGTTATGGCCATAATCCAAATAAGGGCTTTTCTCAAATGGATGCATTTCTTTCTTCTTACCACTGTGTTGTCTGTTATTCCTCTGAAAAGCAACAATAGATATTTTGACATCAAGCCACATTCTCATATGCATGGGAACGTATGCACAAAAGGAAGCCTGTTTTCTGTTTTTTTCAACATTTCAAACAAAAATATATGAAAAATACATGTTTATTTACTTGCAAATCCTTGGGTTGGAAGGGACCTGAAATGCGTTCATTGGATTGGGCCTGAATCTTCGCACTGTAGCCAACCGCTAATAACTTGGCACATCTACATTTGCCATTCTTTTTGGCCATGTCTAATCCGGCAGAAGAAAGGCTCCTGTTCTCAAGTACTGGAGGGAAAACAATACCACTGGGCTTTGCTCTACCTGTAAGCTCACAGATGAGACAGAAACAGAGAAAATTAAGGGTAAAAATCATTATTCTCTGAATGAGATGCCTTGGGTTTGATCAGAGTGTGAATCAAAGCTCAACTCTTAGACTACTTAAACATTCACTTTTAAAATTCCAACCTGATTGTACTTTTTATGGAAATTTCCTGCCATCAGTGGCTGCATTCTCTCCTATCTCCAGGTCCTCTTGTATCCCAGTAGATATCTGACTCTGCCCTTCATTAGAATTCTCTTGGTAAGAAAGCAGGAGAAATGAGGAGAAGATGTAAATTCAGTAGAAAAGAAAAGGTTTAGATCTTTTCCCTTTTTTGTCCAGGGAATAGACAAAAAAGAAGAGAATCATGGATGCACCACATCATCGAGTCAAACCTGACACCGTGACAGGAAACTTGAGAATTTCATTAAGAATGTGTTACAACGCATCACAATCAATGAAATTACAATCTGCATCTGTTTTTTATTATGTGATGTGGCTGTTAAACAGAAAAAATATTGAGAATAACATCTTTAAACATCACAACCTTAAATAGCATACGCTAGATAATTTATCTGTATTTTATGTATGTTTTAATTTAATCTAAAGAACAGCCAAAACTAAAACAAACTAAATCTGCTGTTGTTCTCTTGTTCAGTAACCATGTGTCTCAACGCCATCTTGTAATCATCCGGGCGTTGGCACATATTATTACAATTTAGCTTGCATGAAAAATACAATATGTGTTTTAAATAAATTTTCATGTACATTGTTTTAATAGGAAGCAGAGAGCCATTCTCTTAATCTACACTTTGAATAGGTTTTATCTGAGATTTATATATGTGGCAATACTTGAGCATCTTTTTATCTTAAGGGAGAAACAGTCACATCTCCGCTCTGGTGACACGATTGTTAGAAATTAACAAAGCTTTCAAGTGGAAAGTTCTTTGAATGGCTGCCTGCCACGATGGACACAGAGAAAATGTAGGCTGTAATAATTCCTGCCCGACCAGGGAAATGGCATCAAGGCCGATGCGAGTCACATGGCAGCCAACCAGCACTTTTTATTACTAAGAAGCCATGCGCCGGCTCCCTGATGCTAATCAGTCTCCCAGAGACCTCAGCGCTGTGTGGTTAGTACGGATTTACAGCTCCTCTCAGCCCTTCACTTTTATTAAAGATGATCTTTCACACAGAAAGAAGAGGATGTTCTCCAGACAAATGTTAAAATGCAATGCAAAGTTTCAGGCATGAAAGGCGAAAACTGTAGGATTATTCCTCGGCTATTCCAGGGAGGATGAGAAAGGAGGAAAGAATGTGGAACAAAAACATCAAAGGGCTAAAAAGGGAGAAAGGCTGTGAAATATTTAGTATGAGGTCCCAACAGGTGGTCAAGAGTGCAATGCAGGGCTATGGTTTCATTACCAATGAATATTGTATGATGCTTGTACTTATGAGATTTTGTCATTTGTTTTCTTCTAATTGAAAAAAGAAAGGATCTTAACATATATAACGCAAATACAATACAATATATATGTGTTTCAGGGTGTAATTAAATGACAACTAGGCGATACGAATTAAACACAGAAAGTATTTCATTGCTAGAAAATATAAAAAACAGTTAAATACCACTTGAATCTAGTTGTTAAAGAATACTTGCATTATAAAAGTGGCTTTAAATTGTGTATTATTGCAAACAGCAGAAGATGTTATGTAAGATCTAGTGGCCAAAGCTTGTTAATTAAAGAATTGTCCATTAAGAATTTAAACTTTGTGATTGTATTTGTCTTCCCTCTAAGCAAAGAGATCGTTTTGTTATTTAAAAAAAGCACTGATTTATATGACGTTTATACTGACAGTGTGATAAACCGTTTCCACTCTGACATTCCACTCGTACTGCAGCGTACCAGACTATTGGTTTCTACATGATACTTCAAAAAATCTGTGGTGCTTCAGAAGCAAACACTGATGGAATACTGTTCCAGAGAGCCACACTTGATTTTTTAAAAATGCAATCAATTCAAATAGTGTCTGAACAATGTTTGAAAAATATTGCCTGTCTGATTTTTTTTGGGGAACAGAATGGATAAATTATAAACTAATGAACATTTGGGACTAGGATCGCTCGCTGCAAAGGGACTGGAGTGTTTCTGTGAATACACTTGAATACGATTATGCTCTCTGTCATCTGGCTTCAGCTTATTAATGATACACACCCATTCTACAGGAACCCGTATTCATTTTGTGATGCAACACTGTGGTAAAAAAAAAGAAACTACTTCAAATTGACCTGTTAAAATTTGTATTTTTTTAAAATTAAAATTAAAATTTATCTGCAATTGTAACATTTACTGTCACTATTGAAGAGTTTTAATTAAGTTGAGTTAGGAATTGTTTTTGTGGTGATTCTCGTGTCAGAGGACAAGAACATCTCATTATTGCAGTTTGCATGTTCTGAACACTCCCATCACTCAGTCACATTTAATGATTATTTTCACTTAGTCAAAAAGTAGTAATTGTAGAATCATATTTCTCCTCTTATATGGACAACAAAGGTATTAATGTTACTTATGTAAAAGGGACAATTCACATTAATTAATATACACACATAGTCCAACATTTTAATGTGCCAGATTTAGCCTTAGGGGCTAAAATAACCAATAGAAATATGTATAAATACACAGAAGTACATGCACAGACACAAACAAAGGCGCATAAGAAATAGAAAGCACAAACACACAAATGACCATTAAAAACAATATAAAGACAAGTTATTACAAAACTCATACATGCACACAACAATTAGTGAGACTAGAAAATAAAATAAAATCCGTAACAGTGACATAGAGCCACAGTTGTAGTAGTCCCTGGTTCTTTGGGTGTTTTTAAATTTACAGGGATTTTATAGACATCAAATGTTTCAACCTCTCACGTGACAGATGATTTTGGAGTTTATTCTATTATTCAAAATCGTCAGTGATTAATTTTTACTTCCAGTTTCTAATCCACTAATCAATTAATCAACAAATGACTTTAGTGCCATTAGTCATTTAGCTAGAAGAATTACTCCTTGGCCTGTGTTTTTGCCAAAGACCAGTTATTATTCAGAAGATGTGTAAAACGTATTTGAGGATTTCAAGCGTGGCTTTGAAACACGTTTCACTTAATGTCAACTCCACTTTATCAGCAGGTGTTCAGTTTAAGCTACTAAGATTGCTTTGAAATGCAAAAGGAGGAAAAGCTCAGGTGGAATAAGCCGTATACAGTAAACTTACATGAAGTAAAGTCATGACCATCAGTGATTGAATTTGCTATTTTCCAAAAGAGTAAACAATGAACTTTCCCCCATCAAGATTTTCTTGGATGTAGAAAAACACCGGTCTCCAGCCGGGTAACAAACACTTTTCCACTTTCTGTTGTGCTCCATTCTTAAATTAGCACGGCTCATGGTGAAAAGCCACAGGGTGTCTATGTATTTGAAGCCGTCGTATTTGCTCCTTCTTCTTCTTCTCCTCGCTCTTCTCCTTCCTCAACCACCCCTCTCCACTATACTGTATGTCTTAATATAGAACTAGATTGCCTTAACATTACTTCCTCGCTGGCCTCTCATCTACAGGCCATTTTGTTAGCAGTTTAGTCTACCAGGCCGACAGTACAGTATTTCATACTGTAAAGACAGACTCTCTTTTAACATTTAATCTGCATGAATCTAACAGTAAATTATAGACGACAAGTAACAGCAGCACATCAGTGATCTCTTAAGACAAGCCTTTTAAGTTTTGTCGGTCTTTCACAAGGGCAGATCTCCACAGATGAACCTTGTATCTCCAAGATTATTAATACAACCCTTAGGGAGAACAAACTGCAAGTCTAGCAACTACTTTATTAATCTCTCCTTAAATTAAGGAGCAGTGGTGGGCATCCTTTTCCTGTGGTTTTCCTTTTGCGGGTTTTACACACAGTAGAAGCCTGAACAGGTTCATAAACCCAAATGTCCCGTGGCGATTATTAGACACACTAACGACAGTGCAATTAAGACCCTCGCCTAACTAAAAACAACTGAGTATGCAGAAAAAGTAAACTGTGCGGGCGTGTTTTTATTTGCCTTAATTCATAGACAGGTCCTTAGTCTGCCTTACAGGTAAGTTTGAATTTCATTTGGCTCTGCTCTCTCTTAACAAACGAGATGAAGAAAAGGGCTTAATTAACATATATTTACAAATTATACTATTCAAACTAATTTAGCTTCTGCAAAATGAATCTAAATTACAAAGGAAATTGAAATGGAGCATTAAAATGGATGAGTATTGTTTTAGGAGAGTCTTTTGCATCACGGATCTTTTCTTAAAGTTATTCAGAGTCCTTTGCAGTAGTTGAATCTATCACACGACAGTGTGATCCTCTATTAGTGTTGTACATTTTACCTAATTATTTTTTTTTGTGATACTTGTTGACCATTTGCAACCATGATATTACATTGAATTATTGTCCAGAGTTTTCTTTGATTTATTTGTCAACCAGATGAACAGATCAGAACTCACTATAATTACTACACAACATGAAATGTTTAATATTAAAGATGTTTTTGGTCCAAATAAAGACAGACTATATAATCTGCATTGATATATATATATATATATGCATTGATAAATATATATATATATTTAATAGCATTTGTGTTAAATCACATGTGATCAAATAGACTGCTTTTGAAATATAAGGTCTAAGTTTTACATTGTAGTGTTGCGCATGTCCTCAATTAAACAAATTCATGTTTCTATACAATGACAAACCCATCCTACAGCATTTTGAATGTAATGTTAAAACATATATAAAATAAGCCCCTGAGAGTTTTAGTCACTTTAATATTTTTATTAAATGATTCATTCATGAAATACCTCTTGTGCTACATACAATCTTAATCGTCAATGTTCTTAGTAGCGATTCAAATGAAAAGATGATTAAAACCTTAACTTTGTCATTAAGTTGTTGGAAATATGCCCGACTCATATTCTGATGCAGTTATTTCTTAGTAGCACACAATGTCCGCAGTATGTGACTGAGCTGTATCCATGAGCCACGTGATTTTCAACAATATACAAAATTCTACATCTTCACAGTGAGCAGCCTCAGAGCGGCACAATTATGAAGCCGTCACAGCACATAGCAGACTCACAGTTATTTTTGTTCTACATATTTTCTCCCACATTCACTCACTTATTATTATTCATTTCAACAATGAATATACATATCATGATTTGATAATGCGGCCGTAAAGAAAGATTTTCTTTCCCAACCATAAAGCAAACCATTTGTTCACGAGTTCCATTTTTTTTTCGGGTTCCTTTGACTCTGTCATACACAATTTATTATTTATCCCAGTCTTCTGTATTACAAATGGTCTCAGGATTAGGACAAATCAGGGCTCTCCAAACTATCAGGAGGGAAATGGATTCCTGAACAATATGTGTCAACGGAGAAATTGGCAAAGGAGTGACAGTGGCCCTGGAGAGGGGCCAAACAATGCCTGTGTGTCGCAGGAGGAAATCGCACTGTTCCACTTGAGACAAACACAATTTCATATTAATGAATAATTGAGAAAGTTTAGAACTGGGTTGGGATAAATGTGTGCGAGCGTTACATGTATCTGTGTCACGGTAATACTTGGATTGTTTCCAGCAGTGCAACCCTATAGAGCCGGGTGTCTTTTGTGGGATTTAGCGGATTGATCACATCGGTTCATGAAAAGACGGGTACTGGCAAATATATTGATTAGCGTACACAAGAATTCAAATTAAGAATTTTATTTCAACTTCAAAACCAAAGTTTAGGATTTATTTGGAAAAAAACAAACTTTATTTCAAATTGATTTTAAAAACAAGCTTTCATGTGATTTAATCCTGAGTGAATTGACTGGAACCTGCACCAGCTGCTGTTATCCTACATGTATTTACGGCTCATCAGCATGAACTTGTGCTGGCGCTTGTTAACCTGTGCTTGGGTAACAAGACCGTGGCTCGTTTGTTACATGAGAGGAGAAGGAGGAGAAAGGAGGGGGTGGTCGACTCGGAGCACGGTGCCTTGACTGGAGACGAGGATGCTCCATATTGCACCCCCCATCCATGCTAATGATCCGAGCTCTGCACATAATTAAAGCCCTGGTACCCCTCTCCTGTGAAACGTAAAGGAGGGGGGGGATTCATGTACGTCTCCCAATGTAGCTAGAGGAGGTTTGGAAAACTTCTGAACATCTATGGTCCATTATGTATAATTTCAAAACACATCCCAAGTATGAGGAAAAGAAACTTTTCATTTTTAATGACAAAATCATGAATTATTCTATTTATTGTATACACTCACTGTTTCAAAGGTAGCTGGTCCATGAAAGGTGAAGCTGAAACAGGAGGAAAGTCTTTTTTGCAGTTAAGTAGGACTTACGGCAGCAAACGACACCTGTTGAGCGCTGTGGAAATGAACTGTAGCTAAGTGCAACATTAAAAGTCAATCTTTTAGTGTTAATATTTTTAATGTTTTTCTTTGTTTGTTTTCTCACGATTCTCCATTATTTTCTCTATAAATCTAGAAATATGATACATGATACAAACACAAAACAGAAACTGCTTCTCCCATAGTGTGAAGGAATTATTCAAACTCGACTCACTGATTTTTAAACCAAAAGTTTGCCTCCATTTTCAACTTTTCATCAAGGTGTCTTTTAAAAATTGGAAGATTGCATCTGCAATGACTGAAATAGAAAATATCATCCACAGTTTTCAATTTGAAATCTTGAAACTCATGTGTTCTTTTGCTGTTTAAAAGAAGCAGAGATTTCAACACTTCGGCGTATCGGGTCGTTGAGTGACGCTGTAATATTGTGTGATTTGAAGTCTGAGAATTTCAGCCATGTTTCCAGTTTTAATTACAATCTTACTCGTTGTTGCATATCCTGGGAATGAACTATGTGCTCGTGGCTTGTGAGACGCCTGCGTTTATAAACCAATAATGATTATCTTTTATACATGATTTATTAGTATGTCCTAAGGAAGCAGTGCTTTTTTATTCCTAACAGGCTGACTTGACTGCTCAGTGTGTAACTCTATTTAAAGTCACAAAAAAAAAAATCCAGCTCCTGCTTTTCTTCCCGCCTTGTTTTTAAGGAAAGGAATTAAAAATATGCCTTGCGCTTTAATTGTTATCCATTATGTATGACAAGTCTTGTTTGTTATGAACTCCACAAATTAAAAGCAATGCACTCTTGATTGCTGGGATATTTTCATCTCGTGTGCATCTGCAGCACACCGTGTAGTACCCACATTTAGCCAACAGGTGTCCCTGCAAACCATACAAACATTTCACCGTGCTGGTGGTGCCCGCAGCGTGGCACAGTTGTAACTGCAAACATAACAATCATCACCATCTCTTTCACTGGTGCAGAACCAGAGGCCACAGGGACAAGAAACTGATGATAACAACGTAATTTACGTGTCGTGAACATTCCTTGACATTTTCTTTATTTTTGTTGAACATAATGACACAATATATTTAGTCTATATATGATTTCTGGGTTGATTTCTTATATACAATTTCCATGACTAGTCCAACTGATTTAATCACATGTTTTAAAAGATTAAATTAAAATGGAGATTTATTATATTTACAAGGCACGAACGTGACTCAAAAATGTGAAACAAATTTGAGCGCTCTCAAGAATTTTTCGTCTAATAAAGTAACGTGTTATAATAAAGTACAACACTCCAAAATAACAAAAGGTGGTGGTAATATCTTGGGTTGCTTCTCTGGTAATGCCTGGACTGACTTAGATGGACATTAGCTGAGTTTATACACTCGTGAAATGAAACTCTTTCGTGTGTAAAATGTTCAAGGAACTATATTATGGGTATTCAAAGTGATTTTCCTATACATTGGTGATAAAACAGCCCCTGATAGTGTCATTTGATGACAGCAGAGATTAGATTACAAACCCAAGCTTGCAACAAATCTCGTCTGTCAGTTATAATACCCGCTTTGCCCGTCAGTTAACAGTCCCAAGAGCTAACGCCTCCATCAGACTCTCCTCATCACAATTTACTGTTCCCAGCAACTGGAAGGAGCTCCGGAGGAACACCGAAGTGGACCTTTTTATGTCAACAGCTCCATGCTTTTACTGATGTGCTCGCTGATAATTGCTTTTTGCCTCCAAAGCCGGCAATAACCCAGCAATAACTGAAACCTGATGTTCCTCCATGTGCCGTCTCCTTTGTTCTGTGATAGCTTTTAACTGTCTTGAGTCTGTTTTTGTCTCTGCACTGCTACATTTGGGCTGTAATTGTATTCATGATGTCTTATTGCCTGATATACTGACTGCAGAGTGGCTCTGTCTTGTTGGAATATTAGTTGACTTACAGTTGCTTATCCTATGATTTGCTGCTGTTGACACTCAAGTGTTATGTATGTAAGTGTATTGTTGTTATGTATTTATTTCCCATTTTGTGGATTAAATCATCAGATCCCTTATTTTTTGTGTCTTTTCGATACTTCCGAGCTGTTGGTTACTATTGACCAAGCTACTCATTCAAATAACTGCGATTAAACAAGCAAAAACTTGAATACAAAAAATCGAATTGACATTATGTAATGAATTAAAAATTGCATTATGCAAAGATCAAATACCCAAATTGAATTACTTGAATCTTGATGGTTATGTATACTTTTAATGATATTTTGTAATTATTCACAAATATACACTTAAATCTTGAACTTTCATTAGGAATCAATCCGTGTTAAACACTGTTTCGTCAGGTTTAACCACATACTGCTCACACTTTCATATTCCCCGATGTACTCAAACATGTAAATGGCATCTTGATATTCCCACAGGCGACCAGTGCACACGGCACATAAACACAAATTAGATAACAAGGTAGCCACAACAAGGCCTTTGTAGGTCTTTGATAGCAAAGCACGATACTACAGAGGATTCTAATAGGTCGGCTTTTTCTGCCTGTTGTTTATACACCATCTGGCCCGTGCTTCAACTACATCCCTTTAGGCCTGCAAATAATGACTTTCCATACCCTTGCATCTAACCTGTGCATGGCTCATTGTGCTCTAGGCGAATATGTGACACGTCACATCCCTCCCCTATGCTTTCCTCGTCTTTTACTACACCTCTGCTGTTGATGTTTTTGACTATGGAGAGAGGCAGACCTTCGCTTGCAGGATAAAAGGCTGGGGTAGCGCCCCTCAATCATTCTGCCCTCCAGGAGGCGAGAGGAACGAGGGATGAGAGGGATGGGGGGGCCTAGCAGGGTGCAAAGATGTAAGACATATTTAGATACAGCTTTGGCTGGTGTAAAAACTGCTGACTTTTTTCCTCCCATCTCTTCTCCTTCCTCTTTTGTTGCCTTTGGTGACAAAAGACATGCAAATATTGGAGCAGGACCATTGAAAGCACTGGTGAAAGCACATTTAAAATGTCAGGGCACTGCCTGGAAAAGAGAAACAGCTGGAAAGTGCATCTCCCACAGGCTGCAGTGAGTGTCGTGGTCTAAACTGCCACAGGAAGAGCATCTCTTCATTTGCCAATGAAGTTGCAACTTCTTTTGCATCATAGTGCTGGAATAGAAAGACTGATATCTTTCCTATCTGGTATCAACTTTCAAATAAGACATGTAGAAGCGATGGTGCATCCACATTAACCTGCATGTCCCCACGCTATTCACGTTTTCAGCAATTTCCTTAAACAACATCTGTGTAGTCATGCTGGTGGTAGTGGGGTAATGTCGAGAGCTTTAAACTCTGAATCGTTACTCTAATCCAGGCGCGAATCCCCCCTGGGGAGGCTGCAGGGCCTGGGTCAGACATATGGTGGCAGAAGCCCCTGGTGGAACCAGCCATATAAGCTGGATCAGCTTCAGCACTTCCTGACCGAGGCTCGGGCCGCACCACCGAGCAGGTAAACGAGGGGGGTGGTGGCAGCTACCCCTTTAGCAGCAGGAACCACAGCAGTACCATTAGCAGCCTGAGGGCAGAGAAATGGAAATGGTTTCATCCATGGCATCTGCAATGCTAAGGGAAATTAAAGTCAGGGCAGCTAAAAACTTACACTAAATCTGCTGATCCTCTCTGTACTCTGTTCTGTTCTTGCTTTAAAAATAAAATCCATTATGGTTAGTAATCTAAACTCTGACATTATTAACAGAGACGGATTACACTAACAGAAAGTTATTTGTATCTGCCACTGTAAAGTGAAAACACTCAAGGATACATGTTCAGGGCCAGTGAAGATTTTGTCAAATAAATAAATGAAATTATTTAAAATAACAAAAAAAAACACTTCAATTCATAAGCATTTATAATTTAGCATAAAACACAACAACATACATTTTTTTGATAAATAATGACAGTTGAGGAGTGAACCAGTAACTCATAGCGTAAAGCAAAGTCCTTTTCCACACAGGACCGGGTTTGAATCCAGCCTGGTCCCTGGTTCCTGGTTCCTGGTCCCTGGTCCCTGGTTCCTGGTCCCTGGTCCCTGGTCCCTGGTCCCTGGTCCCTGGTCCCTGGTCCCTGGTCCCTGGTCCCTGGTCCCTGGTCCCTGGTCCCTGGTCCCTGGTCCCTGGTCCCTGGTCCCTGGTCCCTGGTCCCTGGTCCCTGGTCCCTGGTCCCTGGTCCCTGGTCCCTGGTCCCTGGTCCCTGGTCCCTGGTCCCTGGTCCCTGGTCCCTGGTCCCACTTCCCTTCCTTTCCCATCTCTCATAACAGTGACCATTCAAATACAAGAATAAATGCTTAAAATGGTTATTTAAAACAGGGAATTGAGTTTCTGTTAAAGCGTCAAAAACTCTAGGCTAATTAAGTCTTTTATAGCATTTGGCCTAATAAATGTGTTGTCAATAAAAGGCCCAGGACCTTATTGAAAGCTGAACAGTTATATCAGGCAACTGGTTTATGAGGCCAGTGTAACATAACCATAAGCCCTCAGGACTTGAGCATGGTGAGACACATTTGTCTGCTGGCACGTCTCCTCTCTCAGAATGGACCATTGCATTCTGAGTCGGAAAGTTTGCACTCCTGTGATGCTGTTACATCCACAACGAATGTAAATGACACGCAGCTGGAAACGTTAAAGAATCATGTTTTTTTTATCATATTTACACTCGATCAAATGTAGAACATTCAGAAATTATAAGGAGGCACGAGTATTGTTAGGCTGAAGATGTTCCCTACTATTTATTCATTAGTTTTCTGTGTTTAGGCGATAGGTCTGTGGAGTGGAGTTTGTTTGATTTTTAGAGAAAAACATAATTTTCCCAGGATTCTGTATGTGGATGGATTTGCACAGTAATCTATAGGATGAAGCTTTTTGCATTGTGGCTTTTTTCTGTGGCTCCGAACATCATGCTGAGTGGCCATATCTCCTTCCCAATGTGCTTTCCCTTCAACCTTCCTGACTGCAAGGCCTTCCTCCTTCTGCTGCTCTCTTGCACTTGTGTGCTTCTGAATTTAATGCACTGGTGTCAGCTAAGAAAAACAACACAGAACATGTGTAAAGCAACTGAACCACTCATGTTCAAGATCCCAGTAACACGAGCAAGAAAAACTGAAGCTTCTCAACTTGTTTCCATTGAGCTGTTAAAGGAAATTCAGATTTTTTGTCATATTATACAGGTGATTTATAAGTTATATAATCCTTCTCAGACTCCCCTCCAACCAACACCTCCAAATTCAATGGAACAAAATTCAAAGCAACATCTCCTGTCTGGTTTTCTGGACCTTCCAAAGCTGTTATGAATCAACCTTTAGAAATAAATCTGTTTAATGGTATGGCCTGGAGTCAAGGCACAAAAACATCTTCGGTGTTTCCCACAGAATCACGTTCAATCTGTGGTGGTAGCGGCTCTGGGAATGGATGCAGGCCAATGGGGGTGGATTGTTGTGATTGTGCAGTGAACATGCATGCAGAAGTGGCAATTAGACAGAGGAGGCAGGTGTTAATCCTGCTGAGAACCCGTTACAGGAGGACGGTTACAGCAGAAAGTTCTAGTATTATAACAGATTCCGTCTGCCTGCCGAGGACATTTAAAACTTAATGGATGGTATGACAGCCCACATCTGCGGTGGGATTTCTCCCGGTGCTGCCATGGGCCTGTCCGATTGTGACAGACAGGTCAATGTGTTTGAGAGAAGCGAACAATAGAGAGAGAGAGAGAGAGATTGGTACTGGAGCAACTTAAACAGGCTTATAGAATAGGGGTGGTCAGTGTGTAAGAGAAATAAGGTTGTCCCTTGTCGTCACATCATCCACCCAACACACTGCATCATCACAAGCCACATTGCATCCCACTCTCCATACAATATTGTAAAAGGAGGGTGTTTGAATTACTTAAAACAAAGATAGGATAGTCCTTTCAAATGTTTCCCATTTTCTCAGTGGGCTACATAATATTTAGGCCATATACAAACTCATTGAACAATCCTGTGTCTTTAGACAACCAATTTTGATTTAATTCAAATTTACGGCGCAACAGATTTTTTAACTGTAATTTTTTTTAACTTACTGGATAAGACCAGGAAAAATATCTGTTTCAAAATCTTGTGTCTCAAGAATTCAGTTTCTATTCATTGACGTGAAGAAATGTAAAACTTTGCTCATTTTTCAAATTAAGCAACTTTTAAAGCTACAACCCAGGACAGCTGAGCGAGTAAAATTTGTATCTTCACCTTATGTTATTGAGAATTAGTGTTTATGAAACTGATAGGATCTAAAAACTCTAAATGTCATAGTTTGAATCTACCCATAAATGATTCCATACATGAATCCACCCAGACTATTTACTTCATACAACATTTCAAATTGATCCTGAACGTCCCAGCCGTGTTTGTCTACAGACACACACCTACAGCAATCGCTCGATCTCTGTTTCCAATCACTAATTGCGATATCATGAAATTATGTTAAATTACATTATCATAAGTGATATTACAAGCCTGACACAACAAAAAGCCATTCTCCTCCCACTGAACTATATAGATAGATGAGCCGCAATTTACTGTCAAAGTCTAAAAAGAGACAACTTGGTCCTCTGAGAGAAGCATTGTTCAAAGTTTTCACTCAGTGCCAAGTTTCTGAGCCGTGGCATGTCATTTTCATTTTGTTTGGCATTTTTGAGACGTCTGAGGGAGTTGGTGTGCACTTTAAGAGATGCTGACATGTTATTGTCTGAGTGCCTTTTGGTCTTCATCTCTAATAGAGAATGGCTTGGCTTTTGTATTTATAATGCATGCTCTCTTTGAGGTTGTTACAGGTGCCACTGAGAGACTCCTTATCAGTCTCTCCTTGTTGATATTCACACCAATGTAATTGCTTTGCCTTCTGAACAATATATCCCGAGTAGTGTATGTTACATATTAGCTAATTATGGATTCTCTCAGCAGTGTGGCCTCACCCAGCCTCACCTGGTTTCTAATTAATTAGCTATGTTTATGCTAGCCATTATTACCCTGACAGCTCGTTACCTTCATCCCAGGAAAGGGTTCTTTCATGACAAATTACTAGGCTGGATGTCTGACACCTCTCTGACTTGCCTGTGGTGTCCCGTGCTGGGGACGAAAGCCCAGATGACTCTAACTGAGCTGTGTCTTGAAGATATGAGATATTCAAATGAGATGCTAACAGAGAGGGACTTCGTGATGCCGGATGTCTAATGTTAATGTTCTCATTTGAATATAAAAGAATCTTTGCCATTTTCTGCGGATCAAAAAGTGAGAATAAGAGATGTGAATGTGAGTTCTTCAGGCATGACTGACAAGACAATAGGAAAGTTTTACAGTGTCGCTGCCTTTGTCGAACTGGTTTTCGGATGGCACTCAAAAAGAGAAGATTATGGGTTAATTGTAGGGCACTTAATGGGAAAATTCAAGTGTTTATATCTTGTTTTGATACAGCACAATAAGACCCAAGGGTGCACACACCCAAATGTAAACATACTTAGGAAATTGTACACACAAAATCAGAAACGTTTGTATACAATTTTCAGTAATTTCCAGGCAAAAACATTTGTATTAGTGTGGCTGATAAATAAAATAAAATTGCAATACAGAAAACCAAAGAAAATGTATGTTTGATGTAATTAGAAATAATGCTACAGTTATAGTATATCCACTTGACTTTAGACTGTATGGACATTGGACAATGTGTCTATATTTTGCTACTGTCTAACCAGAAATGAAGCCTGCTTTACGAACGCTGCCACCTTGTGGCAATGGCGTAATTTGGGGCCAGATTCTCCACCACAGCGACCAGCAGATGGTCCTGCTGATACACTGGTTTGGCCAATCGAGAGTCAGATTCAGCTTTCAGTCATAATGACAACCCATTTTTATCATATCAGAAACTTGAAAAACTAAACAAACAGCAGTGTAATAAGAATTACCTAAAATGACAGAAAACATCTTTGAGAAAAAAATTACATGGACTTTAGTCAAAGTCCCATCCGCCGAAACAGAAGAGGCAGGGTATATGATATTTATTGCAGCCAGCCACCAGGGGGCGATCAAGAGACTTTGCCTTCACTTTTGGGGAACTGTGTGGTCGATTATTATGTAGTGTCTACTTTATGATACCTTTTTCAGCTTGCTTTGGACGTATCTTGAGCACAATTTAAGGCAAATAATGAAATTAATTTATCCTCATTTAGAATCTTATTATATATGACTTAAGTTATTACTTTAAAAAACTTACAAATTCAAACATCCAGTGTCTGTCACTCTACGACTTAAATACTGCCCTTATGAATAGTGCCTCAAGCATCATTTGATTATGAACTGCTGTCCATCAATGAACTGACATGTATTATTGTATAGAAAGAAACGTTCACAACCTTCTCTCTGGGTGTCGGTTCAGCTCCTACAGCCTCTGTGTCCTGAGAAAGTAATTACAACTTATTTGGACAAATAGGTCTATTCAGGAGGGGTTCAAGACCCCCCTGAACCAACAGAGGGTCCTTCAGTGGGACATAGATAATAATTCATGCTCAGGGGCTTTATATATGCCAACAGGTCTTCTTATGCACCACCACTGCTCAATATACTGTATTGTCGAAGGCAAATTGAGGATGTATAATTCAATAAGCAATGCACTAAAGAATTAATATATTCAAGTTAATTATGGCAGAGTGAGGGAAATGTTGTACATTGGATTCCCAAAAATGATTTTTTACTTTTGACCTTGGTCTCTCCGGATCAGCTTCATTATGAGGTTTTAGTTATAGCTTAACATTTTAAAACTATTGGCACTATTTATGATTCAAGGATTGATGTCCTTTGTTTAAATAAAATATGCCTGAGCGGTGGGAGTGTGAATGAATCTTCTCCACTGAGTGATTAGATGGGAAATTTATTTATTCATGTTTATGTTTCGCTATTCTTAAGACACCTGCTCCACGGAGGAAAAGCTGCCAAGGAGATGGGAAGGAAGTGGCTGGTGTGAGGAGTTGATGAAAGAACTAATGATATCTGAGGGTTTTAATGAGAGGTTCTGCTTCTCTCAACCTTCACTGAGCCGATATGCAAACCACCCTGCAGGTCCTGTACCTGCTCTGAGCTGAACAAGTTGTTCCGCGCAAGAAAATGAGTGGCCTCATTGCGTGTCCTCCCAACTTTGACAGCTGGGAGTCGCCTAAGGCTCATCCTGAAGCTACTACCTCTTTTTTATTTAGAGCAGAGCTGCCTTGGGTTTTTGCAATCTTCCATTAATTGCAGTGCGATGTCAGTGACGGTGTTTGTCCTGAAACTGCATGCCTTTATAGTCCTGATTGACAGTCTGATTGTTACAATGAAGAGGGCTCCGCTGAAACACTGTTAGTTATTCCTCACGGCAAATGACAGCTAATAATGATGATTTAAAGAAAGAGAAAAGGTTCTGGTGAGGTTGAGGTCTTAACGACAGCCTCAGAGGATCACAGCAACTTCTGTAAATTGCATTAACTTTTTACAATGTAGGCTCTGGTTTTTTTTGTGTCTGCTAGCCTCATCTCATTAGTTTTTCCAATTATTATTCCTTTTCACTGTGTTACTACCGGGCAAAAATTCACACCCCTGACACAGTAAAAATAATTAGCTACTCCCAATAATGCAGCAGAGTGTTTGGAGCAGAGTGGGGTCTCAGGGTTTTTTTCCAGGGATCACAACACTCTGAATTACCTGAAGAATACCTGGAGCAATCCGTGAACCTAATTAACTTCCCACAGAGATCAAATCTACCCGTCATTTTGAAATACATGTGAAATCAAAACGAGCGTTCGCCAAGGTTGTCCGTCCCTTTCGCTGCTACCTTGTCTGGCAAATGCTGCTTTTGCCGGAATCTATTGCATCTAAGCGTAGAAGAATGACGGGAGAATGCGGTGCATGGGAAGGACCCATTATTCCATCAAGTAATCAATGTGCAGTTTGAATTCATTTGAATGCACTCAATCATGCCCCTAATGTTGATAGCTCACGGGTGTGAGCATCAGTTATGCAAGAGTGTTGTATAGCTTTGGTTTGGGCCCATTTCATCAAATATTTATGGGGTAAAAAAGTGAATCAGAATAGGAGTGAACAGAATTACACTTAAGTTTCTCATGTGTTCAGAGCCCTTGAATTGTATTGTTCTGAATACAGAGTTCTTTTGTCCAGGTTTCTTTGTTTTTTGGCTTGTAGAGGGGTGTTAGAGGAATCAGACATGTCACTGAACTTTTTTTTTTTTCTTCTTACACTTTTTTTTTCTTATTTACTTAGATGAACTCATCAAACCCTCACTTTCATGCCATAAAAGGCCCTTGTCTTCATGGACATATTGTACAAAAGCAAGTGATGCAAAAAGGTGAAATAGGGGTATATCGCTCCAGCTCAATTGAGCCTGCCTTTTCTCCTCACTCTTCATCAGCCGTGCCTGCCTCTCGCCTTTGTCTGCCAGTGTGTGTGGCTTTTAGATGTGATGTGAGCATAGTATTCTCTCAGACCCAGGCAGTTACTTTGTGAACAGCCGCTCGCTGCCTGCACCACACTGATGGTATTTCACTGCTGCATCCCCCCAGTTATATTAAATTTGCAACTGGCCCTCTTTAAGTCTTTTTCATGAGATGTATGTTTTAAAGAGTGTGTCAATTCTTAAAGATGCCCTTGGCTTTTATCAGTCGTTTTTTAGGATGGCTTTCAATAAAGAGTGAGGCGAGAACTCAATGTGACGCTAGCCCATTTTGCTTGCATAAACTGCATATAAAATCTTAAAGTCAGATCTTAAAGGCTGATACGATCTGACTTAAAACCGTCTCAACAAAGCCGGGGCTTCAATATTAATGAATTTAACTTAACATCGTTTTAACAATGATTCAATGTTTGCTCTTTTCGGTTTAAAGCACTTTTCTTGTTTTTAAGCTGTATCTATTTATTCCTTTTCACGCATGGCTTCAGCTGCTCGGTTCCAACTGCAATGAGACTTTTAGAGCCGGGACTTTACTTCTGTGAAGATCCCTCTCAAAGCCCTGCGAGAAATCAGCAAAGCCATTTATTTCATGTTGGAGACGGTCTACAAATAAATCCTAAACAGCCATGTTTGTTTTTAACAGTCTCCGAGTTCCTCTGAGTTCCAGCTGTTCTGTTGACCTCTATCCCTCGTCGGGTGCCAGGGTAGAGCAAAGGGCACAATTACTTCTTATTAGAGCTCTGACTCCTGATACACCTCCACTGGGCGGGGCGAGCCATCAATTCGAGACATGCTAAACCTCCTGTAGCAGGAGACGGGGGAGGCCAGCAAATGTGAGTTCATGTCAACGGCTGATACGATTGTGGAGTCAGTGGTAGTGTCCTGCTGAGTTCCTGCACAGATCAGAGATCTCAGATCCACAGTGCTCACTCGTGAGACTCTGGCCTTCTGCAATATTTACCCACTACATGGGCTCATCGAGTTGTCATTCAGACGCCGAAGCACATACACTCGTGCAGGTCCACACACACACACACACACACACAGTAGAGAGGAATTACAGTATGTCTTAATTATGGATTTATATCAGCCTGCAACAAATCAGGTCTTTTGACAGGCCTACATTAAGAAATTATTAGGTGTTTACTCAGTAGCTTGAATTAATCAGGTCTTGGTTTGCATTTTTGACTCTTGACTGATTACAAGTAAACTCTGAGACAGTCAACCCACATGTGGTAGGTTCATTGGTACTGAGGAACAAAGGGTGATAAATGTGGCTGCTTCACCTTCCCGTAAACCTGTTGTCAGTCCTCACAGAGTTTTGGTTTGTTACTCAAAATGAAACCTCGAACATTGCGATTTTCAACCTTTGTGTCAATAAACAGCAGAAAATCACAGGGGTCGCCATTTCATTCAAGAAACTAGAAAACTAAGGCATTTTTTGGCCATGGAAAGATTTTCCCTTTTTAAAGCTTTGGCTATTATTTTGTGCTTTAGTGTCGGCTTTCCTCGGTACCATCCTCCATTTTCGTAGCAAAACAATGTTAAAGCACTGTGCAATAGGTCAAACTGAGAGTGATCGCCCTCTGCTGGATGTTAGAGTTTATGAATTGAATTTCGAGCAGATCATTGCTGTTCGAATGTGAACTTTCCCCTCCCACTTTTGAATGAATGTTAGTATTTTGAATAATAAGGGACAGCCCTGTTATTTGAAGCCCATTAACACATGCTACCCATGAAAAAGGTCACATAGTATTTACATAGCTTTATACAGATATTTATGCTTTGTGCTATGTTTAATTTTGAGGTGTCACAAAAGTTGAGAATGCCATTAAAACACCATTTGCACTTTTCACACAAATTTTCCAAGGAAAGAATTTGGCCCTCAAAGATCGTACAACACTGCGATTATTTGATTATTATCGTTATTTATAATTATTTATTTCAAACGAGCTCAGGATTGTTGGCTTTATGTGCTGTTTATTCACACAACACAAAAGACTATTGATCGCCTTTCATTTCACCATATCTGTTCTGAATTTTCCGCATAAGGTTGACCTGCACTTGACTTGTCACATTGATCCACACAGTCCATTCTGACCAGAGGAGAGAGAGGCCAAGACTGTCGATACATAACGGAGTCCCCGCTGACTTCACCAACGGATAATTATACCTAAACTTTTCGCATATTGTGGTTTTTTTTCATCTGCTAATTGGTTATTTCACCAATCGATTTTAGCTGTTATTCAAACCACGCTAGGTTTTTTCTCTCCATGATCTGAACCTTCAAAGGATGTCGGAGGTGAGATTTGTCATAAGATGATAACAGGGCAAAGAGATTGTGAAGGACTTACGTATTCAAGTTTTAAATTAAAATTACAGAAATAATCATCTTTTTATCACGTCCTCGTCTCCAAGATTTGGGGGTTTGGAGACTATCATAAGCAGCATGTCAAATAATTACACAATAATCATTTGGTTTGTGTGAGGAGCCTCTCATATCTGGTCTGATGAAAAGAAAACAGGAGAAATAGCTTTTACAATGTAGATATACAGATACTAAATTAATTGCTGAAACTGGTTAAAATTGTGTCAATTGGAGAGAAGAGTCCTGTGAAAGCATGTTGGTCCAGAACCCTCATGCTAAAGACAACACTGAGTTTCTCAATCAGATATAAATAGTCCACATCTTTTATCAAAATTTGTTTTATCATCTTAGCCAAAGGTTGTTAAATATACCCGTTCCTGCTTGACAGACTACACAAATATCAAAGCTATGAAAAAAAAAAATCTTTCATCCTTAACGTTATATGAGTTACCTTCATCTATTAGCAGTAGCTCATTTTCAAATCTGGAATCTATACCAGTATACGGTGGCTGATTTAAGGTTCAGGGATCTGATCGCCTCAGGCAAGTTATTCTAAGAGCCCCCTGATGTCAGTGGGACTGCCTGGCAGAATAAAAGGCAAGGCAATAAACTGGGGGAAAAAGTAGCACACACGCATTGAAATGGGGGCCTCCCCGAGGCGATGGCCCAACTGGCCCGTGGTTAAATCCTCCACTGAAAGTGTAATAATCACACCAGAGCCCCACAGAGGGAAGGCAAGAGAGAGAGTGGGGGAAGACACAGAGGTACCAAAACAAAAAAAACACCCTCTCTGTCCTGTTCTCTTTGTGCCTTCTATCTGAAGGGAAAAAAGACCCCAAAATATTGGCACTAAGAAAGGGAATTATGGGAGCTATGATGACGACTGATGGCAAAGTGGAACAAGATCAGAACCAGATCACAGGGGTTTATTGTAGCTGTGGCCGTTATTCTGATGTGTTTGCAGATATAAGCGTTAGACTTGTGCTCTAATCCCGTCCATAAGCTGTAATAAGCTCACCCTGGCTGCAGATAAATGCTTAACATTACTTTGGGTAGCCTAAGTAATGGGCTTTACACTTGTAAGATTACTTAACACACGTACATTTGTATCCAAGCAGAATATATTAGCGACCGTTGTTATCTGTGCGCGCTTACAAGCTTTTTTTTTCCGTCTTTGCCTATGGTGAATTTATTTTTCTGCTTCTCCTAAAAAAACATAAAAAACAACAACAACCAAACAGAGGCAAAAAGCACTTGTTTATAGCAGTATTACCCCCCCCCCCCTTGCTACTTGCACTCTTGAATGCCTCTCAATTCTTTCCCCTTTTAGAGTGCCCAGCAGGAGCTCCCACTATAAATCACATTTAGTACCACTGACATGTTAGAAGAAGTGAAATAGCTGCCAGTGCTCTAATTGCCTCGCCCTGCGCGTCTTGTCTTTTGTTGCTCCTCTCCTACATTTTAAGACACTCGGCCGACTTTAGCACTTCCTAAAGCTCGTGTGTGTTTTAGATCCGCGTCCGTTTTTTAAGGAATTGTGCAAATGAGGGGCACGCCGAACAAAACGTGGTGTCATGTATTGTGTGACAACATCAATTAAAAGAACGTTTCCTATCCAGAAACGCAGCTTGAGTGCCACCTCTTTTGTTCTCGTGGGTGGACCGTGGGAGGTTGACTGGGCCGTGCTAATGATGACAGGAAAGGTCAAACTAATTAGTGCTCCCTTTGAACTTGCCACCGAAACTTCCTGATATGTCCATGCAGCCCTGACAGAGTTCAAATTAATTAAGTGTTGTCCTAATTGCGGAAAACAGGCATATTTGAATCAATTTTTTTTGGTTGTATTCTCCATGTTTCGTGGGAAGGTGTTCTAATCAATATGCACAAACAACTGAACTAGAGGCTTTTATTCGCAAATGGTTTGATAACGAGACATTTACATGTGCAAACAGGCTCTTTATCAAGTGGAAAGAGAACACTTTGTGCACCATTAAACCTGCACAATGCTGTAATCGTCTTTGTTTGGATATGTTAAATAAAGCCCATCATTATGCTCTACTGGGTGCTAAGTGGTATTTTAAAGGTCCATAAATTCAATTAGACATTATTTAATGCTGCCCCTACAACGAGTTAGAGCAGTGACGCACGTGATCAGGGGGAGGGTCGAGTCAACATTTTTAAGAATTATTACTCAGGATTTACATTTATATTGTCATTTTAATAGCACGCCCCTCTTCAACCGATAGGGGCCTCAGATGCTTCCAGGGCCTCGGTTCATTTCCCCCCCTTCCCTCAGGACTGCATCCCATTTGTCATTATACGTAGCGAGAAGGAGGAAAAAAATCTCTCCTCGGTCTCGGTCTGTCATTAGAGCGGTCCCGTTAGCCTGGTGCTAATGCACAGTTTAGCAGCCACCGCGGAAAATGCTAAAGAGGTCCTGACAACTCCTGGGGGTTGGCTAAGTGTGGGCCAAGGGTTTCTGTGTGTGTGCGAGTGCGCACTCGCATTAGTGTTTGAAGGGGGGTAGGAAGGGGTCCCAGTGGTTGTTTGCCTGTTTTCCATCAAGAGCCCTCATCTCCTTTATCCCCTTTGTGGCGGAGGCCCTCCTCGGGCAGTTCCCTCTGAGGGGGATCTAAAAAGAGCAGCTGCTGGGGAATGAGTGCCATTTCCTCCTGCTGTCACCAGCACACTGGCAACCCTTAGTCCTCCTGTCCCCCTCCACTCGCAAACCCCCTATTAATATGCATATGAACTTGTTTCTCTTAGTTCTGAACTCCAATGACAAAGTGGGAAAGCATATGTCTGAAATATTCATGATCGCACGCAGTAATTAAGCAGTGGAGAAGGGAACTCTGCGAGGGAGAGTCACTCCCCCTCTGCTCGAGTTAAAAATGGCCCTTTTTTTTCTTCTGCAGCACTAAAAAGCATGTTATCCTCTGCTTTCTTAGTAATTTTTCGAAGCTTCTCCCTGGTCGTGTGTGTGTGTGCTCATGTGCAACACAGAGCCATTTACCATGTAAGAGTTAATGAGGCTTCAAAGAAGAGCAGTTTTGTTTAGTGAGTAAACTCAAGTGAAGTGCCGGAGACGACCCGTATTGTGACACCCAGCCTGTTTTTCTCAGTTTCTCACTGAACCACGTCCATCATTAACTTCCCCTTTACTATTATTTTCCATATAAACACTGATACTCGGAAATGGGATTGTTCATATGACTGAAATAGAATGAAACAATCTCCTGCCTCACACTTTTCAAAAGCAACTTGCTGAATAACATATTAAGTGTGGGTTTAGATAAGAATATTTTCACTAGGGATTTAATTCTCGAGTTGAAACTTTAGTCACATGTAACATTGATCCTTCACACTGTTTCTTGGATATACAGTAACAATGTTAAGTAATATAATGTGAATTAACAATAGAATAATATATTCATGTTAGTATTTTCTGTTTTGTTTTCTGTTTTGTCAGAATCACTCAGGGCTTCACTTAAACATGGATGTTTCTCTCTTTTTGATGCAGTATTTGAAAATGCCCCCCAGTACACAACATTAAATTTTGAAATTGTTTAATTTTCTTCCATCACTACAATTCATTTTGCATTAGTGTTTTCCCCCCCCAATATTTTCATTTAAATGTGGGAAATATATACTTACTTGATGGTTTGATAAAGACAGAGACTTTGAAGTCAGAGAATAAAGCATGCTGCCGACCATTCACAGATTTAGCAAGAAGAATCAGAGGACACAGAGGTGGACGCCTCTGTACAGCCACTAGAGAGCTGGGGAGAGAGAGCGAGAGAGAGAGAGAGAGGGAGGGAGGGGGGGTATTTAGTTATAGGAGGTGAGAGGGAGGAAGAGAGGGCTGTGGGATGGCTGCTGAGGCTTGACAGCCAGGTAGATTGTATCTGACATAAAGCCCAGAGATGAAAGAGGAGCGGACAGCTGGCCTACTGCACACTCTATGCAGTTGCACTCACCTCACCATGCCGCTCGCCGCACCCCCTCCCAGTTCCTCCCCCCTTTTCACTCTCATTCTCCTCATGTTTGTGCTCTCCTGGCGACTCCTTGCGGGCGTGTCCGCCACTTTCCACCAGGGGATGATCTCCCTCGCTCCCTGGGCCCCGTCTGGCCCCTGCTGGCCCCTGCTGGTGCGTCTGAGGATCAGTGGTCCAGAGTTCAGCCTCCCTCTCTCCTGCATCCCACCCTCGTTTCCACGCTTCTCCTCTCCGCCCTGCGCTTGTCATCTCACAGCCCACTCAGTGCCACACTGGCTTGTTTTGTCAATAACCATTTATTTGTTGCTGGAATGGCAGCAGCCATTACATCTGACCTCTCTGTTTCATCAATTATGGATAGATTATTGGATGTGAACATCTGCAAGAGCTTGCTGTTGGACTCACCTCCTGGCAGGGATTAGATAAAGTATTAAACTGTTGTTTATTGTCAGGCCAAAATTCTACTGGGAAGCCCGAGAATTTCTACAACCCCACAGCAAAAATAACTCCCATCAACAAGGCACCTTAAATAGTTTAGCAGTGCTGCCGAGGCCCCCTCATGGTAAGATATGGGCCATTTATTATTTACACTTATTACTGGTTGTTATAACACTCATGGTAAAAGCTCCTGGCAGATGGGGCTTAGTCATTGTTTGTCACACTTGTAAATGTGTGAACGAGAGGCCAAACACACACAAATACACACACATACACACAACTTCCATACTGGGACAAGTGTTTCTGGTGCTTAGAGAAATGACCACTCATGACCAGGTCACACATACGCACACACACACACACACACACACACACACACACACACACACACACACACACACACACACACACACACACACACAAACACACACTCAAGGGTCTCAGTGGTTATAGAAATATAAAACTTTTTTATTTTATTCTAAAACATGCCAAATAAAATGTTTGACATGTGAATTTTAGATTTTCTAGCTGAACCACTAACTGTGGCATCGTATTAAAGTGGTAGTCAGAAACTCTGGAGCTAAACTATGTTTAGTGTGACGCATGACCCGTGGTTCAAGTTGTTGTCCTTTTTAACTTTTCTCATTTTTGTATCTGATGTCTGAAAACAAGATTAAATATAATTAATTATTTATTCCAAACATTGGAGAGACAGATAAAGAGTTATTCGAATATTGAAATATTAGTTCAGGCAGCTTATACAGGAAGTATATCCAATAGGTGAATAACTTTGTCACTATTATAATTGCCATTATATTAGCATATTCCTCAATGAAAGAATAATTAGTGCTGGGAGACCTAATTAATATATTTTTTGTATAAATCACGGTATGGGAAATTATTAATTAGAGGAGAAGAGTTTTATTTTGTGAAAAAACAATATCAAGTCATCATATCATCAATGTTTTATATTCCCTAAAATGTACACACCTCAAAATGCAGCTGTACATTTTTTGTTTCACATCTTTCCAACAAAACTTTGTATAAAAAACATAAAATTCCTTGTGCAACACAGCCGACCTGATCTTTCCTTTCAAAAACTGAATTCAGACATTCCTGTTCGTACAGGTGACCCGAAGTTATACTAACAAGCTCTTCTTGGCTGCTTAGCATCCTGCCCGTACTGTAGAGTGGGGGAGATACTGAGTGTGGGAAAGATCCAGTGTGAGCTGCCTTTTTAGTCCCCTGTCAAAGCCTCTCACAGTTCACCTTCAAGGCATCTGCTCAGCTGTCAGCACGAGTTGTCAAACCGACACTTAGCATTCACATTGTTTCTGTGAAAATGAAGATATGTTTTTTCCACAGTGTATCCCCCAAAAAACGGCACGTGGCCTCAGCATTTTCGTTAATGTCTTTAGGAGGTTTAGGCAGTGATGTAACCTCTGTCAAACAGGAAGTGTGTTTTTTTTTTTCTTCTTCCAGGCTTTGAACAAAGAGCGTGAAAACCTCCTGTGTGCTCGGAGTAGCGGGGCACTGTGCATCAAAATATCAGTGCAGGTTGAAAGGCACAAAATAAGGTCAGTGTCACCGCACTGCATTATTAATACCCCACTGTTTATCTCCTTGCCCATTGAATCCGTGCACAAGAAAATGCTGCCTTCTATGAAATATTGATGCAATTTCCTAGCTTTACATGTAGAACGAAAGTAATTGAAAAACTAGGTGTTACACACTGGCAGCAGGTTGCTGAATGGCACGTAGCCTGGTAACAGAAACTGTCAGACACAGCAAAACACTGGTGAAACGCAGGTACAACAAGCTGTCACACTGCTCGCTGCAGGTCAGGTCCACATGTTGTTATTGTTATTGTAAGGCACATTTGTATTATAACACCGGCTCCTGTGTGAATTGGAATAAAATCGGTGAATAGAGTTTGTTTTAAGGATCTTTAAGGATGTAAACTATTTGACGTGTTGCTGAAAAATGGGTGCTGAGAAGATGTGGTGATAATATATGTTCATCAACATGTATATTCATCAACAAAATAAAAAATATATAATAAATCACTGCACAGTCAAATTGCTAATCTAACCTGTATAGAAAGATGTTTTATTGGATCATAACAGATTTATCTGCATCGTTTGTGTATCAGTTCATCGCTAAAAATTCATACACCACAAAAGGTAAAGCAGGATGGACATCTCTATTCATAACATCAAAACTTACGGCTTATTGGCAAATATTGCATGTTGGATTAATATGTTTGAGTATAAAGTATATCCAGTATAAATCCTACATCTATATCTCAAGTCTGCATTTATTTCATTTTCAATTTACAGCACTGGCGGTTATTCCCTCCTACATTAGATAAGAAGTCTATGGAAAAGCATTAACTTGGAGAAATTGTGTCGTCGCAGAATCCAAATGAAATGTTTTCCCGTTTGACTTTCAACCAAGGCAGTTTAAAAAAAACACTCTATTGAAATAGTAGCAGGTTTTTCTTTGCACTTCACACTCTTCTCTGTTAATATAGCACCTGCAATCACACACACACACAGGTATTAGCGGTAAACACTGCACCACTACAAAGCCCAACACGCTCTCTCCCTCTCCTCTTTTGTCTCTTTCATGTTAAAATCGCTTACTAATTAAGCCAAATGCCACTGCACCCAGAGTGCATGCTTCCACACACACACAAAGGGAGATGGAGTGAGGGCGAGAGAGAGAGCTCTCTAATGATCAACACATGCCAGTGTCGTTATTATCCCAGCCAGCCGGCCTGTGTCTCTATAGCCGGCTCATGTGCTGTTTAAGTGATTGTAAATCATCCTACAGTAATGGCTGAGATTAGCATACTATCAAAAAGCTTTCTTCATGCATGATCTGGTAGCATCTCGGGGCCCTAAGTGTTTTATGGTGAGTGAGACCGCATCGCCCACTGTCATTAACAATCTAGCGGTGGCCGTGCAGGCAGCTGTACTTGGGCGGCTGCTGTTAGTGTTATCAGATGCGTGAGGAAGATGCAGGCTTGGACTGCAGCCCATTATGGGCGCTGCCTGTCAGGAGCCATTAGGCACATGCTTTCTGATTAATGCTCTAAGTGATGGTGTGAGTACTACTCAGAGACCGGCGCAGGGAAAGAGGGGAAAGAAAAGGTTATCGTCTCACAGAGGAATGCCTGAACGAGGGCTGTGGTGTCAGTGATGATGATGATGATCCTGAATACCTTCCACCCTTTGCTGTAATTGTGGGTGGGAGTGAGAAGGGGAACCACTGGGATGTTTATGTTTTTCTTCCCCCGGTTTTTAGGCTCTGATTTCTCCTTCCTGTGTTGAGGGGATCCTACTTAGGGACAGGATCTCAGGGTGTCCCCACCCCCCACCCCCTACCCCCCGACTCTCACTGCCTGCTATTGTGACCCATGAATTATTGATTAACCCTGGTAATAGAAAAGATATAACTGTGGCATGCTTTGACCTGCCTCCTCTGCGGTGAATAAGTGTTAATACGAAATAGATATGCATACGTATGCAGATGATTACATAAGGTTTCTTTAAAATAGGGCAAAGATTAGCACTTGTCTGCGTGATTGCTTTTCAAATACGGAATACATTGAACAACTCTCCTGTTAAAATTAATAAAACAACACATTTGAACTAAATCCTGGTTGAATCGGGTGTCAATACTCTGAGATTTTAGTTAACTTTTATACATTTTTATTACTGAATTAATCGTCAAATGAACTGTACAAAATGTACAGAATCGTGCTCAGTGAGCTTCTGAGAACTCTGGGAGGTATTTATCTGATCACTACATTTAAAATGACATTCGTGCTGCCGCCCCTGTGCAACAATTTATTCTCTGGAGCAACAAGACCCATGTGTTCTCGTGACACGTTCAAATGAATCCATCTGCTCAGGTCCTGTTCCTGTGATGATCTCACCTTCCACAGCGGATCAATAAACGAAACGCTATGTTTAAACTGAATCAAATTTTCCAGTTGTGGGGTTAGGCTTTCATCCGCAACAAGCACACTCCTCACTCTTAGCTTTACCGTATATACAATTAAACGCCCCAGTAACCTGCGCGTTTTCATTAGATTGGACCTGCAGGGATGTCGCCGCACGTTTACCCCCATCACAACCGAAAAGAGATGACCAGCCGCGGTAATTGCACGGCGATGTGTTTACATTTATTCATGAAACGGAGGACCGCCTTCTCATCCCCGTTTCCACCTGTCACCCATTCCATTTGCCTCGTCAGGAGGGAAAGCCCTCCCCACCCGCACCCTCCGTGTCGAACTTGGAGCTACAATCACTAATCAGTCCCTCCCCTCCTGAAGAACCACTGCCTACTTGTTCCCTACCGATATTTGATTCCCCGCCAGCCTGAGCGAATGATTAAGTTTTCATGCATTTGGTTTCGCCAAAATGTATGTGCACTCAGCCACGTCCTTTATTGATTACTTCTAGTGCAAACAGTAGGCAGGGTGTGATATACATAATTGGACAGTTGTCAGGGGAGGTCGAGCAGTGATAACCAGCGTCTTATTTCCCCTCCCTGATGGATATAGGGACCCACCTTGAGAGCGATCACTTCCTCCTGATGTAGCAAAGAGAGAAAATGTGAGATAACGGTTTCTAACAATGTAAAGCGACAAGCACATCGGGCCACATGGTGATAATGTGGTAAAGGCCTGATGTTGTTGATGTACTTATATGATCAAATACACCTGTTTTATTCTGACGTCGAAGTAATGATTTAGTCGCCACCATAGTGTAGAGTGGAGCCCGATTTCTGTGAAAAACAAGACTCCAGAGAACGGACAGAGATACCTTATGCTTAATATACACAACTGTATGTGTTTGGATGATTATTTTCCTGATATTATAACTACAATAAACTGGAAGCATATTGTTGGATCAAAAGCCGAAAATAGTCTCTCAGCTTCTAAAATCACATTTTCCGAGGCATCTGTAGAAATAATAACATCGTAATCATCGCCAGAGCAAACACTGTTCTGTTAAGAAAAGCAAAAAAGACATCCTTTAAGTTTGTATTTTAGTAATGAAAAGCAAACAGTGGCTCCTGCAATTGCCTGACCCGTGACCACAAGGTGATGAAAAGTCCCGGCCGAATCTCAGCTTAGCCCTGTCTCTGCCGCGATAATAGATTCAGCCGCACAAATGGTGGAAGCCCAGACGTGTAATAACTCCATCAAACTCACGCCTCTGTGTTTTCACAAGGTTAGACACACACAGAGACACCCGCTGGAATTTCACATTTTGCTCCTCTTCACATGTCCTCCGTTCCAAAGAATAATTTCGTGTGGTCAAGGTTACAACCACTGTTTGTGCTTGTTGGATAATCATACAGCGCTTCCAAGGTAAGCCGCCCTCCACTCTGGAGCCTCCACATTACAAAAACATCCACTTACATGGATTCATACATGGAGACATTGACACTGGTTGGGAGTTTGGCAGGAGCAGGGAGGCAGCCGAAGTGGGACCCAAACAGAATCCATATTTAATAATGTGTTCTCACTTGGACATGTAGTCTTTCAAGTCAGCATAAAAGAAGCTACAGAGACGTTGCTCTCTTTGACCGAGGCATTGTGGCATCAGATGAGCTGCTAGCCTTTATAAGAAAATGTAAATCAGCTGTGGAAACCTACATATTACACACACATGCACATACACACTCTGATGCGTGCACACACACACACGCACACAGACACACAGAGACAAAACAAACAACCAACACAGCCCCAATGATAACTTGGCACTCGGTGGTCACACAGATACGTCCAAACATTTCACTGTACCTGCAGCGTGCTAACGTAGTGTAGTGGAAATGACATGTGCAGTGATCCACGCTCATCTAAGCAGTCAGCGGTCACCGAACACATTAGTGCTGCTCGCTCCTGCCTATAGATCTTCAGGTTGATGTTGTTCATGAAAGAAAAGAATAGATACAGTTTTTTTACAC
The DNA here is from genome assembly GCF_963576545.1 of Limanda limanda. Taxonomy (NCBI): domain Eukaryota; kingdom Metazoa; phylum Chordata; class Actinopteri; order Pleuronectiformes; family Pleuronectidae; genus Limanda; species Limanda limanda. The sequence continues at coordinate 10,599,017 of NC_083637.1, forward strand.
TTTTATTTATACATGTTGTTTGGGTCACCTGTGATATTGCTGGGTAAGAAGGGGTTAGACAGTCATACAGGATCTAAAATGGGAAAAAGGCGGTAGATACCCATCAGGGCTGGTGATGGGTGAAGGGTGATGGGTAACCCTCCTGGAGGAAATATTCCTCTAAGGCACCAGCTAACCACCCGTCCACCTGCCTAACATGCTGTCTACAGTATCTGTTTTTAGTCATGTCCATCTGACTGTGAATGTGCAGCTAAGTGAAAAAGCTCTGCTACATGATGTTCACTATCTACAGATTTTCTCTTAGTCCCGATATAAAAGTGTTTTTATAGTGTTTGTTTAAGTCATAATACATTTACCTCACAATTTATTTTATTCGGTTTTTAGAGGATTTCATTTGGATATTTTGATCTATTCTTTTTTGGTCTAGTATTCGTCCAGACCAAAAATGACACTGCCTTCAAATAAGATTTTATCCACCTAATTTTAACTATTAAATTAAAGCAACAACAACAGCAAGTTTAATACAACCTAACTCTTGCGACACGAGTAATTTACAAATTCATCAGAAAAACAAAACTCTTTGCGATCAAAACGTATAAATTCTACCCTTACATTCACCAAATGTTAGACCTAAAATGTGTGTGACAATTAAGTTGTGTGTGCATTTAAAATACAAACCAAATTTAAAACGCCCCAAAAAAAACCTTGTCTTGGACAAAAGGTTGTCGTAGCTGACTTAGCTAAATCTCCATCCGGAAAAACAAAGCAGCAATGTCCCGTTGTTGTAAGACACTGTTATGCTGCTGCCCTTAGTAGTTAGCCTGATATGGCTTTTAAAGTTAAGTAATGCTATGGAACATCTTAATGTCGGGTTACCTCAGTCTGTCTGTGGTGCGCCTCAAGGTGTCTCTTTAGGTTTGTGGTTTTCTTCCCAGCGATTTTGTAGCTGCAGGGCTTCTCCTGACAATACCACACGCTCACTTTTTCTCTCTCAGTGGCGTAATATTTGAAGTGGATCCAAATGTCATGTTCTTTTCCCTTCACTGTATATTATCCAATCTCCTACAGCTTCAATGTTTACGTTGTCGAAGCCTAGCACTGACAGTTGTTGCACGACATTTTAGCAGTTTTCTTTTTTTCCGCATTGATAATGATATTGTCACAGTTAGAGATGATTGATGTTGGTGTCATCTCATCTTAGTCAGGGGAAAAAAAGGTCATCGTTGAATATATTTGGTAAAAATGTTCAGTGCGCTAGTAAAATATTCAAACAAGGAAGAAATAAAAAGGCTTGTTCGCCACATGCCTTCATTCACAGCATCTCTCTTTTCCTCACTTGCACTGCTAAGCCTCTGTGACCTGCCCCGTGTCGTCCTGACTGCATGTAATTATCCAGCCATCAAAGCAAAGCTGCCGTGCCAATCAGCCCATCAAGGGTTAAGGGGACACACTCGTCTGCGGCGCTACCCTGCCTACCCACGTCTCTGGCCCCGGCGCATCTCAGCAGTCTTTGCTAATGACTCGTAGCCAACAAAATTCCTTACACTCTCAGGTGGCTTCCTCCAACCAGGCTCTGTGTGATGATGAAAAGCCTGAGATAAAATAAACTGACAGTTGCAACTCATTGCGATGACCAGGCAGCACCCTAGCAGCAGCTGAGACCCCGGGAGCCCAGCACTCCCCTCGCCTTTTTATTTTTTTTCATCCTTCCCTCCATCACCCCCTCCATTCTCCTCTGCCCTCCTCCTGTGTGTCTCAGTGTGTGTGTTAGTGTGGGGGTGCATGGGTGGTAGACTGCAAGTGTGTAAGTGTGTGTGTTTGTGTATGTGTGAATGCATTGGTAGTGGAATTGTGCAAGTGTGTTTGCTCGTATCTGCATGTAAAGATGCATGGGCCATTGACTGTGTTCTGCAGAGGGTGAAACTACAAGGAGAGGAGACTAGATGCCCCCACCACTGTTCCCTAATTAAAGCCCGTTCCCGCCTCTATTATTTCAGTCCATTAAGCAAAAAACTTCGGCCACCCCTCTCTCGCTTCCACACATGACACATTCCAATCAATACACTCCCACTGGCTGCCTCACTGGGCGCCTCAAATGAATAGATTGCAGTGCAACATTATCTCTAATTGAATTTTGCAGAGGATGCCATGCAGTGCGCTGTTGAAGGTTATTTTATTTTTTTAATGTTAAAACAAAAGGTTTTCTAAAACATATTATGAATAGATTAAAACGAATTCTGAGCTGTCGTGGTTTTCCCTGAATCCGATTCAAGATCGTAATGATACACAGAAAGTGTTTGATGTTTATGGGCTTGACATTAATCAAAGATGAATTAGAACCTGATAAGAAAGGCCACATGGCTAAGCCATAGACACAGTTCAACCACCTAGCCGTGCACTTGGCTCAGCACCACAAAGGTTCACATTAGCACATCAGGCCCCGAGAGAGAGCCTTCTCCTGGCTGGTGGCTGTGGGGGTTCAGGGAGGGATGGGGGGAGGCTGGCAGATGGTTCAGTGGTATGTCTGATGGATGAACTGACTGATGGATGGATATTGCTGACTCTGTCATTCCTCTGTTGCATGTATGGTCTGAATCTCTACGGTTTTTATATGACATTTACATGGATTAATAGAGCCAATAATATACGACGATATATATTGTTTGACAATAGAAAAACGTATTTGTTTTTATATTATACTATCTTATTTGTTTGGTTGTGTGGCAGATCAAACTCTAAACAGAATTTAGACGATTTACAGTCTTTCACATAGTACGGATGCAGGCAGGAAATTTGCATGAAAGCAACCTGAGTAAACGAACAATGGAGGAGAATGAACGTGGTACATCAAACCTAAAACTAGCACCTGCAACTCATATTTTAGGTTGTGATTCACCATTTTGACATTTTAAGCCTATATTCATTGTGTTTGCAAATATTTTCTCTTTTTTATATTTTCTTCATTAATAGTTTGCTACATTGTACACCTGTTTTAAATATAAGGACAAAAATAATCATATGACTATGTACCTTTTTTTAATTTGTGGAGTATTTCAATGTAATGGCAAATAGGATTTTCAATGCTGCAAATTTTACAAACCAAATATTAATTGAATTTACAGAAGATTTGCTATATCGCATTATGTATCAATATGGATTAGACATTTACTTTATCGTCTTTTGGTCATATGACATAGCCCTAAACTGCCACCTCTCATATTGCATGGAGGCTACTGCAGCTCTGAGACCCAATAGTAAACATGAAGGTTTTTCATTAAGCAAGCAAGTAAGAAAACCTTTATTTATATAGCACATTTCATTCCAGGTGGACCTACAATGTGCTGCACAGATTGTGACCTACCACAGAAGAAGCCACCACTAGAGCCGAACATGTCGAATGTAAATTGTTCCCAAACAGAAGAAGCTGTAAAAGCACTTCAATTAAGTAGAAATATCTGGTCTAAAAAGGACAGAATAATGATATAAAGCTGGTTAGTACCAAAAAAGGTTGAGGTTTGATTCCCTGTCCCACACAGCTCATTTTAAAACCCTACGGCGGGAGGACTTGCTCTAAAATGAGACTAGATTTAAATTTCATAGTACGGTCTAATAACTTTCAAAATGAGACAATATCCAGATTTTTAACAGTCACCAGTGGAATCCTGTGGAAGTCCCATTTTCATCTCTCTAATTGATTTGTTCGCCTCAGTCTGTGAGTTTCTGTGCGAACATCTCAATGTGTGTGTGTGTTCGTGTGTATGTGTGTGTGTGTGTGTGTGTGTGTGTGTGTGTGTCTTCGGTGACCACTGCAGCTGTTCCCATGCCAATTAGCACGGTGGCTCAAAGCAGGTGCCAAGGCAAATATTTAGCTAATTATCAATTTTTAATAGCATTTCTACACTGGCTCCTTTCCTAAGGTCCAGCAGATGCTATTAAAACTCACCACATAGATACAGTCATGACATGTAATAACTACTTGAATATAAAAGAGATTAATAATTTAGAGTGAGCCAACAAATTAGGACCATCATTAAAAAACTAGGCTTGAAACCATTTTGCATAAAACCAGCCCGGTTCAAGGTAATGCCAAGGCTCTCCTGATAAAGAATTACAGCATTAATTCAGCAAAGTGAACTTATTGCTCCTACTCCTTCACACAGATCCCCGGAGCATTCAGAGTAGAGGAATGAAATGATAGCATTCATAGGCACAGGGGCGCTTATTTCCATTCCCCCCCCCCATCAAACCAAGTGAGTTTCCACTGTGTGTGTATGTGTGTGTGTGTGTGTGTTGTGGTTAAGGAGGGAGAATTGGTCCCTTTCTCCTTGTACAATTGCTGAGGTCCCTGTGAATAGCATGCTTTTATACTGAAGGTTCTCTCCCAAGAGGGGCTGAGGTGGCCTGTCTCTACCAGAGGTCTATTGTGTGTACACACCAACAGCAAACAGACACACAAACACCCACACTGTGACCTCCCTGGGTCATCACTGGAATTGCATAGACACATCCCACCTTTTCATGTGGAGATCTTGACCGCCATCTTAATTGACTCTAAGCTGGTTCACATGAATGCGATCAACAGGACTTAATCGGTCTTTACTCTCATAATCCACCTCTGTTTACGAATTGAGCTCTGCTTTCATTGTGTAATTGTGCTTTGATGATGTGATACAGCACATGTATGTACAACCTTTAACACATGACAGATGTATAATATGGTTATTTTTACATCTGTATTGTGTGTGTGTGCGTGGAGAGGCTGTTGAGAGATTTTCAACATTAAAGTGCGTTTCCTGTTCAAATCCCACTGAGCAAACACTTCAGTTTCTGCAGAGAGCTGCGGCACCTTGCGCGGCAAACTCCTTTAATAGAGCTTGTTGCTGGAGGCACAGTTGCTTGCTTGTGTGATATTAGCATTTACCTGCTGTTTTGAATTTTATTTGAATTGGGATGAAAAGATCAGGAAAGGATACAGTAGGCACTGGCAGACATATCTTAACCCTGTTTTCTTTCTACATCCACCTTCTAATTCAAGACATACAAAATGACTTGACATAATGTTTTATACTTCTGGCTGCCTTCGGGGATTTAAACAGCTTGCGAAGAAAGGGTGAGACTCCACGGTATTTCCCCAAGGATATGCATGCAGAGGGCAGAAAACATCAATCAGCCAGCTGATGCCTTACACGTCGGATCTTTGTTGATATGACAAGCTGCTGTCAAATGTTTTGAAACGGAGGTGAATTGAATGACATGAAGCATTCTCTACAATAGAATACTTCTGTTTGGATCAAATATCATGGCATCACAAAGATGCATTCTTGAAGAAAAGGATGGATCCCTTGTCAATTAAATAATGATTTAAATTCATATATAATCATCATTAAATGTTTAGTCCGTATCATTAGAGCAGCTCCAAACATGGTGATCTCAACCTTGTGTATTAAATTTGATATTCATGCTTCCCAGAGGAAGAACCCGTATGATTATGCTGAATCCTCACAACTCTAATGACACTAGCAGATGTTAGCATTGCAAGCATTTTACTTTTACAAACAGAGGATGCTTTAGAAACATTATCACACTACAAATTTTCCTGAAAAAAATCTTTAACCCTGCCTGTGTAATCTAAAACTGTATCATGTTGTTTTTCGGAGTTGAAAGAACGTATGTAGAGATCCTTGTTTCACCAAAATATTAGATTATTCAATTCCATATCCACTGAACGTAGCTTCAAAAACCTCATTTCTCTTTTGCTTGGGGCCTCGTACCTCCTGGTTAGAGTAAAGGAAACATTGTGGTCTCTGACAATCTTTCCCCTGACTTTGACCAAAGAGAATATTTTTGCCTCAGTCTAACCATGGACGGATCTGTGAGTGCATCTCTGGTTGTGACAGACTTAGTCCTGTGCTCTGTGCGCCTGCTCTCTACCCCCAACCACCTCCTGGTGACCCCTCTGCTGTTAGGAAATGTAGTGCTTCAGTCATTAAAGAAAACATTTCCTCTGAACGTGATCCAGTCACTGATTACGTTGCCACATGCACAATGTAATTGGGGAAGCAGTTTAAATGTGTATGAACATAATTTCTGGGACACTGGGTTCAGTCTGAGGTGAGTTAAAAGGTGATAATCAAAATCTTTGATAAAAGTGTAGAATATTATCTTCCAGAAGACAAGAATTTGCCATTTATTTTTCTTGACATGAGCAATAAACTTGACAATTACTTATTATTGATAGTCCACTAACACTATACTGTAGCACTATGGTTTGCGTCATTGCATGCACGGTATTCTCTCTGTCAACCACCTGTCTCCTACAGAGAGAATTAGAAGTCTGTGTTTAAGGACATAAACATTCCATCACAAGTTTCAATAATCGAATCTTAAACATGGTGAAGTTGGTGTTAACAAGCAAAAGTGAGTAGATGATTAATTATTCATATAAATACATAGTACATAGTAAATTTGGTGTTCTTACTTCAGAATTCTCCTCTAAGCTTGCCCTACTACCAGTTTTGAACTTAAGGCGAATTTGTGGTCCTTGAACAGTAAAACTACTTGAAACATAAGGGCATCAAAAAAAGACCTTCCCAAGGACAAGCCTCTACAGGTGAAAAGTATTTTTTTTCTAATGTTTTGAATTTAAGTATGAACATGAAATGTGTGTGAGACCTAATGAGAAAGAGAAAGAGAAAAAACCCACACAAGGTCGTCGTCAGTAAGAACAGAAACTCCGTCCCTGTGGCGTGGAAAAGACAGAACTTTTTGTTTTAGCAAACTGCCCATCAAATAAGCATAATCACCATCAGAATTCATACGGTGTTCTGAGACTCCTGGAGGCAAGCGGCCCCACTCAAATTAGCAGCTCTGATAAATCACCATTAATTAGCTAATAAAAGCCAGCAGGTGGTTCAGAGCCCAAAGACATTCCCCGGTTGTCTGAATTATGTATATTACAGGAGTGCACTGATAAAGTAAATGAGCAGGGGGAACAACAGATAGCAGTTCTGGAGGGCCCTCGTGTAATGCTCCAATCAGATCTCCTGCAATTCCACGAGGCCACCCGCAGGAATACAGGTGGCTCTGACCCCCACTCACATCACATAACACACAGGGCTCCGGTGTGAGGCATATTTATACACGGGATTATGCATTCAGAATACAAAGTTTGCCTCGGCCCATCCCCCGGACGAAGAGCTTGTAAAGATGTTATACTTTGATTATAGAAACATAAGGCAATTATTTGGCGAGCAGAGGAGCGTGGATTGATTGAGGCGTGATGACCTCCCTGTAGCGAGGTGGCAAGGGCAGCGTGTTATCATCTTCCTCATCATACATATTTAAAAAAAACTCTTTTAGGGACCCAAATATATGGAAATGGTTAATTAATGTGCTCTCGCTCTTTAAACATCCAGCATGCAACGTGGTCATTAGCATAATGTGTCAACAAGCTTGACGTTACGAGGACAATAATGTAGCTAAAGATACGTTTTACACATTTACAGTTAATAAACACGCATTATATACATGGATTTAAGTAAAACTGCACATCCAATTAAGACGTAAGCTAAAAGAATAAGAAAATATGACGGGAACTATTTATTGTAATAGATTTAATGTGAACTTGAATAATGATACCAACATTTTACATTTGTCATTTGAGAAAAAACAACAAAAGAAACTGTGAGATTTCATAGCAAAGAAAATATTGTGTGTATTATTTGTAAAGACCACACAACATCAGCTTGTTTTTGTCTTCGCTGCCTTCACTGATTCACCTCAGGTTTTTTTCTTGCATGTTACCCCCATCAATTGTCGATCTGTTGAAAAGCGTGAAGGAGTGTGTGTCCTTGTATTCATGCACCATACAAATAAAGCAGGGACCCTCTTGGGGACGTGTGCGCCACTTGCACAGCAGTCACATCACTTACCTTTGGAGTGCATGCAGCTTAGCTACCCTCTTCATATAATCCCTGTGAAGCATCATTAGCCTGAATTGGGGTTAATAGAGGTTAATTCAACATGTTATATCTGCCTGGATAGCTGGTTATTCACAAGATCGTTGTCGATCACAGATTATTTTCTGTGTTTTATGGATCCTTTTCATTTATTTTTTTACATATTTCACGTTGTAACTTGTCTATCGTGGTCGATGGCTGCCACGACCAAGTTTCCCCATCAGCAGACGCACTCAGAAATCTAGTTTGCTTCTTCCCTCCTTGGGTAAATGAGCTCTTTTCGGTGGGTTAGATGTCCTGAGGCAGCCACTTGGCAGAGGGTGAAAGAAATGGCAAAAAGGCCTCCACACAAGTGGGACATGGGAGCAGATGGGACACTGATTGCAGTGTTGTTTACAGCTGTTGAGGTCCTTCCACGCTGCTATATAGAGGTCAGAAACTATGTCTGCCTGCCACATTTCACAGCACCGGCACTGAGAGCTCCCCGGCAAAGCTCACTGTCAATATTAGCAATTTTAAAGAAACATGTCGATGGACTACATTTTTGGGGTCTTTTTCACAACGGGGTTATTTCTTGGGGACGTGTCATATTCGTCTAGTTCATTATTTTCTTTAAAATGTTCTCATGTGGAATAAAAAACCCTGCACCAATCAGTGCTGGTGGAAAGTGAGGAGGGAATAAAAAGGACAGCAGAGAGTGAGAAAAGAGAGAGGAACTGGAGGTAAAAAGCCATCCAACACAAAGGTCTTTGATGATCATTAACATTTTTTTATGTTCACATTGAATCACTTTATATGGTTTTACCAGCGACGTTTCCCATTCAGGATCGTTCCATCAGGGTTTTGACTGTAGTCTGTATCTCAAGCAATAATAGCCCGGAGCGGTAGAAGAAATATATCCAGGGTAATCAACCTTTCGCAAAGGCACCTCAGAAACACGCATTTCAACAGCCCTGTGTAACCTGATATAGTGGCTGGCATCAACTTGCTTTGCAGAGACATTACTTCCGACTGAATATTTGCATGACAAGATCATGTAACTTTTGTGACTGGCAATAAAAATGCAATATACCTCTCATTTCTATTACAGTCAATGACATACTCACCTGAAATGGCCTCCTGGTGGTCAAGCGTGTGTGCGTTGTCTTTTCCTTTTTTTTGCACATTATGTACTTTCAAATAATTTTAGTACAGAAAATCAATTTTTAGTTCTAGCGTCAGTAAACTATCTTTCCATACTCACTGCACATTTGCACGAGGTCCATATTTTTCTGTAGCAGTCCTTCGATGGGAATGTCTGGCTGAAATTCTTCCGATGGCCGATTCCCAGCATGATTGGCAGCTAACAATCTGGATGAAGCTAGTAAAGGCTACATTCCAGTGTTGTCAAGAATACTGGAATTTCAGTTTTCAAATGCACACACAGACATTTTCTGCAAGCGAGAGGGTAAAGTATGAGTGCAGGTCTGGAGCCTGTGTCACTGTTCTCTGTTGCATGTTGGTGTATCTGTGACGTTTATTCTCTCGTCCGACTTCTTCCTCCTAAATAAAAACAGTAACTTGACAATATATTGATGTTGCAAACTCACAGCATCATATATGGCGATTAAAGCTGATCAAGACAAAAAACGTTTTTTTGTGGGATTTATACCAAGGCATCTTTCAGTGGCAATGTTGGATTTACAGGATTTGTGTTTTAATGTGATGAAGAAGCTTGAATTGTCTGATTTAGTTATTGATTGGATTAGTTGTAAATAGACACATACGATGAAGCCATTGAACTGGATTGAAGTAAATTGAGTTTTGTAATTTTGATCCATTAAATGTTAACTTAATTGAATTTCCAGGAAATGTACAAAACTTGCGATACGTCGAAATCCTCATAAAACTACCTGTACTGCACTTTCTTCGATATGATTTTACCCATGTTACACTATTGCCTCTGTTTCTTTGCTGTAAAAACCTTCAGTGGAGTTTACACCAGCCATATGTGTGATTTATTTTTTTGGGGGATATCGTGATGAGTCATGTTCAACTTGTATAACCTGGATCCCGTGTTTTCTCCTCCTGAAATCACCCCCTCTATGACACGACAGTTATCACATGTTACAAAATGCTGTTTTCCAACTCGTCAACATGACACACCAGAGTAGAGAGTTAACGTGGATGAGCAATAACACTGACGCACCAGAAAAATACACTGAAATTCCCCTTGAAGCCCAATAAAAGACAGGATTCATTTCATCACCAAAAGTTGGCTAATTTATTAATGTCTCATGTTGTTAAATATGATGGCATTCTAGTAGTTAATGTATTTTTAATAATGCAAATATTGTAATTAGCCCAACCCCCTCGCCGTGCATGTAATCTCATGTGTATAGTGTTTAGTGTTGATGCTTGCTGGGGTCTGCGTGCGCTCGCTCTGACGCTACTCCTCTAATTCATCCAATATAAGATTCTTCTTATTTTCCCAAATGTTATTCCTCTAAATGAATGAACGAAGCCCGGGTGAAAGCCTCAGACTGTATCTGAATGAAATCAGGTATTGATTTAGCAAAAAAGTATTCCCATGTTGCTGGTGGGCAAAAAAGACTCAATGGACATTGTTTCTCTGTGGGTTGTCTACCGATCATATTGCTTAATCATAATAACAACAAGAATAATAATGCTTGTAGATTATATGCTGTATAAGGTTGAATACATTATGTAATGCTATAGATTAAATCCGAACATACAGACTTGTGCGTGTGTGTGCGCGTGTGTGCGTGTGCGTGTGAGAGCGCGTGCATGAGTGTGTGTGTGTCCTTATTGGTGCTTTGAGATGCATAGCCATTGAGGCCATAATTTAGTCCATTATGTCCTCTGGTTTGCAGTAGTAGCCCCAGGCCTCTGGCACTGAACGTTGTGTCATTTGCTACCAACTGGGTTTTTGATGAGAGTGTGTGACCTAGACGCCTCATCCCTCACCACTGTCTCATTCCCTTTATTTACATCTGTCTTTAGCATTCTAATTACTCTCTTTATTGCTTTAGCCTGGAGGAATCTGTTATACTGGAGAGAAAAAAGGGAGACTAAGGACACTGGAGTTTTAACCAATAATAAAGCAGCATAACTCCCATTACCCAAAGGCAAAGATTGGGCCTGGGAGGTTCTCCTGTTATGGGCTGTGGGCAAGACAACTATGGAGAGAATTTATATGCAGAGGTCCGTTTGCCTTTTCTGATGTGTACGTTTGAAAAACTATTTGTTTTGCGAAAGACAATTGGCTTTCCTGATGATTAGCAGCTGATGTTTCAGTTGGTAAAATATTGTGAACAAAGATTTAATTAGACTCAAGTAAATTGATAATTTACCCCAAAATGTGTATTGTCTTTATAATTAGAAAATCATTTTCCAAAGATAAAACTGTGAATCTCTAAATCATAGCAGGACGCACATGCTCAATGCTATTCTATTGTCTATTCTGTTTTTGGACAATGTCATTGCGGGAAAAAGAAAAACTTTTAAATGGTCTGTCCCTTCCCACAGAATTTTATGAAATAGCATCAAGAGCAGGCACAGCAGTCTTTAATGAGCTCTCAACTTTAAAGACTTGAAGGATATTAACAAGCTGCTTGACAAATGGTGCTTAGAAGCACATTAAAGACGCAGCTAATGGTGCGCATAATGACGGCTAATTTTCGATCAGATATAAATTAGAGCCCCCAACAGTTATTTGCCTTAAGGACTTTATGTAAATGATTCTGTTCTGTATAAACTGAAAACTGAGGGAGTGAGTGAGTGAGAGGGAGAGAGAGAGAGGGAGAGAGACTTGCACTCCTTGTGGGTATGATTAATAGATCTGCAACAGAGCACGGCTGTCAAAGCCCAATGAACACACATCCACTAGACAGCTCTACCACCTTCTCATTAAGGTCCAATCTCCACCAGGTCTACAACTTACTCATTCGGAACACCAAGCCTCTGAGAGCCGGTCTGACTCCACGGCTGCAACAAGGAGATCAGGTGAAAATAAAACGCTGGTGTTTATAAAGGTGCATATTCTTCAGATGTTGTTAAATATTTGATCGCTGAAGGCACTCTGATGCCATCAATTTACACATTAGGTCATAATACATTACCGAGTAGACACAGTGAGGCGGAATTAAATGATGAACACATTTAGTTAATAGCTTGCGGATTTAAACACATTGTAAAGACCGAACAACTTGAGATGTGCTATTCTGATGTCAAAGTTGCTGGGGTGTGCCCATGTACATGTACTGTTTTAATCAGAATGAGAGAAGGAGCTGGGATCCATTGTTTATTAATCAGTACAAGGATTTAAAAGCTTCCTTACATCTATGTATGTTTATGGTAATTGGAATCACATGATTAAATCAACTTGGTTGGTATTTTTAATTTTTTAATTTTTTTAAACTGACTTTGCAAAGAACAAACACAAGTTTAAGATATGAGGTAAAAATTGATTATTCTGAGAAGTTGCTCATGTTCATTAACTCCGGCACCGTCTTCTTCAGTCATGTAAAAAGTCTGGAGATGGAACCTGACTCAATTCCTTATTTTCAGGTCAGTCATGTCATGTGTCTGGTTGAAAACAAGAGGATGAATTCACAGAATACAAATACATTTATGTCACCAAAATACTTTGCCTTCATGGTCACTATAACAAGAATGTTTTCCTCTTTTTGTGTGTGTGCGCCTCACTATCCACCTAGCTGTAAGAAGACGTATTGCAGAAGGTTAATAACATTAGCCTTATTAAGAAGGGGTAGAGAGGTCACTTCACAATATACAGAAATAATCATAATTAAATACATTTCAATTTGCAACATTATGGGTCCTAGTTAATATGTGGAGGACGTCTCTGGACTGGATTTAATTATTTATCAATATCTGTATTGATAAACTCCACTGGCTTCCAGACGGCCGTTACTGAACACAATGAAATCAGTCTTTGACATGGACTCTATGTTAAAGATCATTGTATTGCTACAGATTAGGCTGCTTACAGACAGTATTTCCCCTGAAGCACAAGCATTTATTTAAATATTAATTTAGTGTCACGTTAGAAGATATAATGCACAAATTCACAAAACAGCGTCAACTGTATATGGCCAGTTAACACAAATCTACAAAACCAAGAATTATAATACAGGATCTTAAAGAAGTTAAACATATGCCTAGTGTTTCCATTAGTAACAAATATATGAAAGAGATGAAAACGCTCCAAGGAAAAAAAGGAGAAACTTCGTTTTGCATCCAAATCATTATTTTGGGGGCAGCCACGTCAAGGGGTGACTGTGGCCTCCCAGCAGCCACCCTCTAATCACGCCCCTGAGCTATTTTACTTATGAAGGCTGTGAACGTTTCCACTGGCATTCATTTTACAGGCACTTTTTTTTCAGATTGTAGTTTCTCTATTTTTTGAAATTGAAAATATGATCAATTCCGATTTTTTTGTATAGTCTATTTAATTAATTAATGTTTTGCGTTTAATTATTTGAATGTAATCATTTTGTGCAGATATAAGACATAAAATGCAACCTTGCATTTATTTTCTATGATATCAAAATATATATGAATTGACTTGAAGTAAAGGTGATGTGTTTAAACACATTGGGCCTGATGAATTTTTAATCGAGAGCTCTACGCATGTCTAGACAGCATCCAGCATGTGCAACACAGCTACAGCTCTGCTCTCAGATTTCAAAATAAAGGTAACGCAGCACAGGCCTCCCCTACAATTATTCTCTATTTCTCACTCAAACTCTTAAACAACTTATTTCTGGGCCACATTGCATTTTATTTATTTTTAACACATTGCAGAAAATATCTTATGGATGTGATGCAACCTCAGCATAATTTCAGATTTGTGTAAAATACAAAATAATAATAAAGTGTGTCATGACTTGGATCAGGAACAGGCTTTTTTTTATTCTTTCTTCTGAATTTGGCCTCCAACGTGATGAAGAACACACCAATTAGTTTAATTGACAATTTAGTCCGAATTAAATGTGCGGATTTAAAACTGTTTTCATGGGTCAAGACGAAGATTCAGCCTTCGAACAAAAAGTATGAGCACACGTGTCTCCATCTGATATCAACTGCTGTTTATGATTGTGCGTGTGCGCGTGGCTCACACTTGTGCACGCGTATGGTTACCCAGAGAGCGAGAGAGAGAGAGCGAGAGAGAGCGAGAGAGGGAGATGGAGAGAGAGAGGGAGATGGATGGAGCAGTTTCATTGGCGGAGAGGCTGCACTGCGCGCGGTCCTAGATCCAAATAAAGTATCCCACCAGCAACCTCCTCCTCCATCCAACGCTGCCCCATCGATTAGTTTCTGGAAAACACTTAACTAACTAATGACTATTGATGGCTGATTAATATTGCAGCAACAACAACTGATTGGCGACACTATCAAATGGCGATGGCCGCTCCGCACCACGCAGCAGCAGCAGCATGTGACGGCTGCAGCACAACATCCTCTGCATCCGGCACATGATACATAAAGCACATGATAAATAAAGATCTGATGTATGGTGGCGGAGCGTCGCTCGATTTATGGTTCTCGGGGTTCGTCTAATTCCCGAGCAGTCGCGTCTTTGAATTCAGACACTTGGCGTAAATGTACAGTTAAAATATTCTACTCCCGCGTCCCCCAGGCGCAGCTCCGAAGGTCCCTGGCTTCATTAAAATTTCATCAGGATCCCTGTGAAAGAGGGGGGGGAATGTTCAGGGGAGAAAGAGAGAAAAATAAAACAAGAGAGGGCGTAATTATAACAAAAGGAAACAGCGCTGCCCTGTTTCGTTTTGTACACAGCTCCCACCGTGTTTTCTCTGTGTGGATGTATGGGGCCCATGCAGCGTGGTGGCTGCACATGTGGCTCTAAGGTAAACTTCTCATATTTATTATATATTAGAAAATAGACCTTCGATTTTCCTCTTTGTGCTCAGGCCTTGTTTTTTTTTCTATGTGTGATTTTTTTCCTTTTTTTTATATTTTTGCTGGTGCAACATTGATTCGCTATCAAAGAATCTAGATTGATTTTTTCCAATATGTGAACGAGAAGGCAGCAGCACCAGTCGAACCTGTCTGTCTGCTCCCTGACTGTCTGCCTGTCTGTCGGTCTGTGCTTGTCAAGCAGCAGCGAAGCTCCAATGCATAAAGTTAATTTCAATTCCCGATGAGACCCTCACTCGGCAGCCCTCCCTGACCAGCGGTAATTAACAGGGATGGCTAATGACTCCTTAACTCGCTCCTCATAATTATCTGCTTTTCATAATTCGATGTGTAATTTAATAATTCGCTCTTATTAACGCATTAAGTGAATGGCTCATTTAGGGGAAATTAGAAGCACTCACCAGGAGCATCTTTTAATTGATGAACCATCGTGGCTGTCTCATTAATAAGGGTCGTTTTGATTCTCTTAATTTGTCACGAGGATGGCGGTGGGAGATGTTTGGTTTGTGGATTGATGAGATCCAGTCGTTGTTTTACTCAATTTAAATTTTTTGTCATGTGGTTGTGTGTGTGTGTGTGTGTATATTTAAGAAATTAATTAAAATAAAACATACATGTTTTTTAAGGGGAGAAATCCAACCAACCCTTTGGTCATGTCACACTTTTTTTTAAAGCTTGAAAATACAAGATAATAAATGAATAGGTACAACAATTTAAAATCACTTGAAGCAGAATATTTGAAGGTCAAAACTCTAAATGGCTAATTATTAAGTATTCTTCTATTTCTTTCTGTATTTCAAGGATAACAAATTCACCTTGGGTAAAATGCACTGTTATAATCGATTCTAAATTATCCCACAAACACACACACACACATACACACACACACACACACACACACACACACACACACACACACACACACACACACACACACACACACACACACACACACACACACACACACACACAAAACCAACCCCCTGCACATGTTTTGCAGGAGCTGTAAATATTCAGGTTTCAGGGATGCTCATGTTTGGCTGGTGCTCAGGTAGCTGTCCATGGTGCTGAAACGCTTGCTCAGCGCCTCTCCTGCCCCTGAAGCCCCCGAACCAGCAACTCTGCTCTGGACATTAAAAAACACCTCCCTCCCTCTTTGTGTTCACCCTCTCCCTCCTTGTGAGCAACTTAGAATCACAGCTTTTTTTGCTTCAAAGCCCGTGTGCATGCACGGAGCATGTTTGAGTGTGTGTTTAAATAGAGACGGGCACCTTGGCAGGCGAGCTGTTTTTCTGGCGGGCTGACATCTGGCAAGGCTGCGCTCCAGGGACCCATCCAGCTCTCCACAGACCCCCTGATTAGACTCTAATAGAATATTAGCATTTGCTCTCAGGTAAGGCAACAGAGAGCTGCGTAAGCTGGCAGCAAGTCGGTGAGGAGGCCACGTGTGTCTTTAACATTGATGGGATCGAGATAAGATGGATCCTGCGAGGCCCTGCGTTGTGTGGCGAGGCCTGGGGGAGCCCGGTGTAACCCACACGTCAAAAATAAAGCTGCCTACAGTAACACTTCACATTTTCCTCTTAGTTCTTCATCTCTTGGCCAGACAGTGGCAGAGCAGATTGGTTGGGGGAGGGGGGCTGCATGGTGGTGTCTTGCTCGTGAGTGCTCTGACAGGGCTCACGGCTGTTTTTAAGATCAAACCTGACACCTTTCTGTATCTGCAAAGTCACGTATCCTTATTTTGAAAAATGTCAGTATTTTCTTTTGTTAAAAAAACCCTTAAAGAATCCATAGAATGTATTTACCAAGCTCTGCAGCCCACAGCTTAAACCGTTTCCCTCCTCATCATCAATAAATAAACAGATGAATTAATAAAAAGAATATTAGTCTGGATGAGCCACGTTACACAAGTGTATTCATGCAAAACGTCCGATTAAATGTTAAAGTTTGTTCTTTAATGAAACACATATTGCAGTTCAATAATTAAATAAATTAAAATTACATGGATGTCATAAATTAATAGAATTATTTAACCAGGAACCTAAAGCAACATACATTACAGAAATAAGTTACCTCAGCTAAAACAGCAATACAGCAAAAACCTGTACGGATATATTTATGTGCATCAACTGATTCCAATGAAATATTTACATTGTACACGTATACTTCCATGAAGCTGTTTCTTTTCAAGAAAAAACATTACTTAAACAAGGTGATTTTAACAAGCAACGACTTCATAATAATGATGCGCGTATTTAGCCTATTTATACAAATAAATAGCAGGAAAACATACATAAAATAATTTAAAAAGAGAATACTATCTCATATATATCTCGATTGTACCATCTCAAACGTTAGAAATCGTGAAATTAAAAATTTGTGACTGCACATTTCGCAGTCATTTCCCTTTTGAAACCAGAACAACACGCGTAACTCGCTGTCAGAATTTGATTTTCTCAAGCAAAACGAGGAGGGGGGAATCCCAATAAATATATAATGAAGTAAACATGACCTCACTCAATAAATAGTTCATAAGATACAGGCCCACGCTGAATTGTAAACTTATTGCAGCTGGCATGAAATCCTATTTTTTTTCAATGGGAAATCTAAGAAATCCTTACAAGTGAGTCCCTATTTCGATTATTTACTGATACTGAGGCCTCATAATAAACAACCTCCTTCCTTTATCCAAACCCCAGGTATCACGAAAATATATCCCTGACTTCGATTTACACACATGGTAACAAAATAAGTGGAATTAATTACACATTTAGACACAAAATGAAGTGTGTGACTGGTAAATTATTCATTTACAAAGGGGTTTATTTGGCAGTAATCTAATATTAGCTCTCAAGACCAAGTCGTGTGTTGTTCTCTCAATCCCCTCATGGACCCTGAATAAATGTCAGACTGCATCGTCATGAACTCGGAGGAGGGGAGGGGGGGGGGGGGGCAAACGTAGCTTATCCTATAAGCCTAAAAAATAGCAGTCACCAAACCAAGTGCTCTGAGTTAAACTATACTCCCAATAACAATGCTGTTTGCATCAGGGTCTAAGGAAAACCACAGTCCTCATCTGAAATGGATCATAAATGAAAATGAAAGCATATGCAGAGTCCTGTTAAGTCATTCAAAAAGGTGAAGAGTGGAAACAGTGGATCTTACTTGCTCTGTCACACGAGGCTTTACTGGACTCCACATCTCAGCGAGTAAAAGAGGTGACTGCATTGTGGGGTCATTTTTTTGTTTTGTTTTTTTTTTGTCTTTTTTCTTTCAGTCATTGTTCAGTTTGTAGGAATTTTTCGAAGTTCAAAGCACAAAGTCATCGATGATTGCAAAAAGGTGTGAGATAGGAAATATGATACAAATCGTCTCTAAACAGTTCCAAGTCTTTTTTTTCTGCTTGTGTGGGTGGTGGTTTTCTCCAAGCGGATTCTAGACGCAGGCTGAGTATTTCATTCGTTTCTGTTTCTGCCGCTGGTTGCAGAACCAGACCCGCACCACGTTCTTTTTCAGGTCCAGCTTTTCCGCGATTGCTGCGATTTTCTCCGAGGAGGGACGCGGCTGGATGGCGAAATAGGCCTCGAGTGATCTCTTCTCCGGCGCCGCTATCGACGTGCGCTTCCTCTTTTTCTCCGCGCCGTTGAACAACTCGGGTTTATTAAGTTTCTCCCTGTGTGATTTCTCGGCTTCCTCTAGCCACGCTTGCAGGATGGGCTTCAACGCGATCATGTTGTTGTGAGACAGCGTCAGGGACTCGAATCGGCAAATGGTGCTTTGGCTGAGGGAGCCCACACCAGGGATCTTCAGGCTGGCTAACGCTGACCCTACATCCGCCTGGGTAACCCCGAGTTTGATCCGTCGCTGCTTAAACCTCTCCGCGAAGGCTTCCAAGTCCCTGGGATCCGCGTCCACGTCGCTCATGCCCATGTGCGATGGCAGCCCGTGGACATGAGCCATGTTGATGGCCTGGTGCATGTGGTTCATGCCCGCCATGTGGGCAGGGTGCGCAGCCGTGGAAACAACCGAGCCATCCGGCCCAGCCATGGATCCCAGTGCCAGTCCCGGGGTGATGTGGTCCAGCAGGTCCCCCTCCAGTGCCTGGTGGGGCTGGTGGTGGTGGTGATGGTGGTGGTGATGGTGGTGGCCGTGGCCGGACAAGGTGGACGGATGAGAAATAGGCACCGAGGAGGAAGAAGACGAGGTGCAGGGGAGCGAGTTCATGGTGTGGTAGGTTGCGTCCGGCTTGAAGGGGCTGTGATGAGGAGGGTGGTGGTGGTTCTTGTTCTGCGAGGCTATATCCACCGCCGCTAGAGCTTCAGCCCGGGCCAACAAACTCTCATCCAAGCCTCCGAATATATTGCTCTGCAATTGCAAATAGAATGCACACATAGCTGTCAGCAGGGAATTCTCCCTCCACTCCTCGGTTTAAAACATTTCCAGAATGTGAAAAAAGAAACCCTACAAAAAAAAAAAAAAAAAAAGAGGAGACGAGCCCACAAAACAAGACGCATGCAACATCCCAGGTCATAAAAATTAATACGAAAGGCAAAGCCGACTGAATACATAAGTTGAGCAGAGGAAAGAAAAAAAAATATGGAGGTGTTGGGTGATTTGCTGTGCAGACATGAAAAAAACATCAAGCAGAAAAAAAAAAAAAAAAAAGTGGGCTGTCAAAATGTGCCTTTAAGCTGTGATTATGCAGAATACGTACCGGTGGGGTTGGGAGACAGGCTCGGCGCATCGCCTCCGAGCCGCCGCCGTTGCTGTTGATGATGCTGTTGCTGTGTCGGGAGGACGAGCAGGAGGACGGTGCATTGGAAGTCAGGCTGGATGAAGAGGAGGAATGCAACGAGTACTTGTGTTCGGGCAAGCTGCTGTGGGCCATGGCAAAAGCCTGCTTGCTGTTCAGAGACATCATCATCATATTTGCTGGCGTCCGAGCCTCAGCAAGTTCCTTTTAATAAGTTAAGACTCCGCCTCCTCGCTCGGGAGAAGAAGCCCCGGTTGCTTCGCTGGAATCTGGAGTCGCCGTGGAATGGAGCTCGGGCTGATGGAGACGCTGGTCCAACACTGAAGTTATCACATCTATTTATTATTACGCGCGGCGGAGGTCTTGTCTTTTTGGGCGAGTGAGAAATCGCAGGTGCCACCGAGCCATGCAAGTGCGCGCAGCCGACACCTTTCCCTTTGTGGACTTGTGGCTGCTGTCTCTGTCTCCTTGTCTCACTTCAATCTATTTGTCTTTTCTTTTCTTTTCTTGTCTTTTTTTTTTTTTTACCTTGGATTATTTGGCAGATCTCCTCATGGACGACGCCAAAAAGGAAAAAAAGGAAAGAGCAAACCAAAAAAAAAAAAAAGATATGAAAAAGTTTCTCTCTTCTCTCCGTCTCTTAGGATTTTTCCGAGATAACCGAAGTTCCTGCCTCCTGCCTCTTCCCTTCACCTGTTTGTTTCTGTTTTAGTTCTTTCTTTTTCTTTTTCTCTCGTTTTGGCTCAAAAGTTTCCGTCTCGAAAATGACCGTGAGTGAGAAGTAATGGCGGTGACAGTCTCTGTGTTGGAGGCTACCTCTTCCACTACGTTCAATGCTGCGGGGACCCGAACTGCCTCTGCTCTGAGGCGAAGGGCAGACTGAGTCTCTCTCCTCCTCTCTCTCTCTCTCTCCCTCCACCCCTCTCTCTCTCTCACACACACACACCCCCTGTCTCTCTCTCTCTGCAGCTCTCCCACCCTCTCTCTCTCACACACACACACACACACACACACACACACACTCTTTGCAGCTGCACCTGAAAAACCCTTTTCATGATTTATTATTCTTCATTAGCCTCAGCAGCAGCAGCAGCACCACCACCGCCGCCGCTGGGGACTTTGCGCATGGGCAGTGCGCGACAGGGCATTTATTTCAAATGACTCTTTACTTCTCGCCACCAACACCTCGTTACCAGCACCACGTCTTGTGAAGTTCACAGACTTTCTGAATTTCCCATTTTATTGCACCTGCATATTTTTTTTTTTTCTTCTTCTTCTATTCTTGTTGAATATTGCAAATTAAATTGTGCCCAATTGCGCGGAGAGGAGACGAATGAACACCATGGACAGCTCCTCCTCACCGAAAGTAAAGCTAACTTGTCATTGTATTGTCAAATATGGATTTATATTTTTTTATTATGACACCTGAGGTAAAATAGTATTTCTTTAAAAAAATTAATTCATGTTAACTGCTAATATTTCTACTTCATTCTATAGAAATACAGTGTTTCGTGCGATTCCTACTCATTGTTGCTATAGTCATTTTCTTAAACTGAATAAATCAGGGCAAAATACTGGAAATACATTTCTAAACAATACGAGTGTGTTATAATTTTCTTGTACTATTTGCTATTGTCATGCCTTGGGTTTTACATGCACAAAAAAAGGACACTAGTTAAAGGCTACTTAATGGATGACGATAAAAGTGGAGTTTTAAAATAATTAGCACCATTTAATTGCAAATCTATGTACTTGTCATAGCAGGCTATTAACTTATCTCCCCCTCCTCTAATTAAGCCATATCATCGGTAATGTAATTAAAACATTCAGCCACGTCGTAATTAAGGAGGGGGTGTCTCGTTTGTTTAATGTGGTCACGTCTATATAGGAAGAGATAATTGTTATGATGTAACGAAACACTCGGAGGTTAAAGACGCGTGGAGAACAATGCGTCTTGGATTTAGTTTAGTTGTTTTTTTTTGCTTCCTCCTGTGTGGCTGTAATTTTTCTGAACACCTCCCTCTCTCTCTCTACACACACACACACACACACGCACACACACACATGTAGCAGGTGTGAAACAATGGTCATCGTCTTTGACAGATTGTGGAATTAACCCTCAGTCTCCTTAAACATGTTAATAATATATCATGTGAAGAAATCTACATTAATTTCTCCCCCGGATCTCTTGTGATTATTAAGTGTGGTCTTATCCTAATTATATTCCACACCCCCTCGTCCTGGTATGTGGCCACATCTCGTCCCTCGCTCCATTCGGGTCTGAGAGCATGTGAACCCGGGTTCCAGATGTTCCATCTGCAGAGGCGCTGCTCTCCTCACGAAGGACTCTCCATGTCAGCTCCTGTTGTGTTGTTGTGATGCACGGAGACATTTCTCTGTGTCCCCACGGCTGCTACACAACAACAACAACCAAACAAAAAAATCGGTTGGCATTTTTTTTGTGTTGGTGTTTTACATCGCGAAAGAGCCATCAAGCTGCAAGCAACGTGTGTGTCTCCCCCCAGCGGGACAACAGGCGCTGCTGGAGCCACCTCCAGACACCGGGAGACAGGGATCAGGCTGCAGGAGACATCAAGGAGTAATCAGTGTCTGCTCATATATACCGACAGACTGATTTATGATGAAACTTTAAAGGAATCATTTATATTTCACCACCTCTAAATCGGTGTATGAAATTTTCATCCACAATGAAAGACACACACACACACACACACACACACACACACACACACACACACACACACACACGCACGCACACACACACACACACACACACACACAAAAGTATATCTTAAGTCAAATAAATCAGTCCAGCGCTTCTCCCAACCAAGTGACTTTGAAGTGCGTTTTCTACACGTTAGCGAGTGTGTTCACGTACCTAAGACTTTGACTTCCTATGGCAACAGCTTTTGGAGCCAGTGTCAGGAAAGTGTTTGACTGAATTACTTTTGACAGTGAAGTGTCAATACCAGCTGCTCGAGCACATCCTTACTGGTGTGGACGAGTTTGTATTTCTCTAACATTCATTTTCAGGCACATAATGGCAACAATAGCACAGTTTTATATGCTGCATTATAATTTCATCTTGAATAATTTAACAGCTAAAAATAAATAAATAAATATGACTCTTAGCAAGGCTTTATTGGGGAAAGAGAATGCACCGGTTGTGATTTCATTTCCAGTGTTTGAAATATAAAAAGGCCTCCAATTTAGAAAAAATCCTTACACCCTTGAAATTGAGCTTGTTTTTGATCGAGTCACCTTTTTTAAAATTTCAGCTAAATGCTCTTCCTGCCTTTAAATTTGTGTCATCACACTCGTACAGTAATTGGAGGCAATGTTGCCATCATAAAACGACAGTCACATACCTTGCCTTGAAAAACACTACACCTCAGTGGGATTGTGCGAGAGCAATATTTTTCTCACTTCAAGGAGCTCTAATACGAATAAACAAATCTGTACCGCCTAAAAATAAAAGTAACGGCAAAGTAAAATAAAGGAGCACATGCAGCAAGGCTTGATATAACTCAGGTGACTTGCTTGCTTCCCCCCCCCCCTCCTCCTTCTCCTCCTCCTCCTCCTCCTCACTATCTTACTTACATCCGAATCAAGGAGTGCTGCAGAGGTGTCTGTGTGCTTTACACAAAGACATACTCTTCTCAGCCTCCCTCAGGAGCTCTTCACGTTAACAATCCCAATTACACCGAGACCACCAGAGACAGCTGTTTTTATTACAGAACCGCTCCTTTGTGCCGCCAACAAGGTATCTCCGCTCCGAGACTGAACACAGAGATGAAGCTGCACTGAAGAGAGGGAGAGGGGAGAGCGGAGTGCGGAGTGAAGTGGATGAAGTCTCTCGGCTGCTGCTGGTGATGCCTTTATTCACAGCTTCCCCCTCCCCTTTCTGATCTTGTGGAGCTCTTTACATGTTGGAGCAGAAGGTCAATGCTTGTTGGGAGAGGGGCCTCCAAAGAGATCTGGATCTAACTCAAGGCAAAAGCAAATCACACAAAGGAGGAGGGGGAGTGTTCCAGCCACTGACGGTGGTGCTTTATTTATTCATCTCCCTTTACCTGGGAAATGTGACAGGTTCCATGAGGAAAACACTGAGTTTAATGTGTTGTTTAAATGCATCCAACCAAAGCTGGAAGCCTTCAGGATTTTATTAAATGTCACATAGTCGACTGTAGCTCTCAGCGGGAACAAGTGGCCCACCACTTGAGGTAATGAAAGAGGGTTCAAACACTGCATTTGAATTACAATGTGCGATGGTACTCTATTTGATCTGTTCATGGGGTTAAATAGGAGCTTGTAATGTTGCTAATAAGCCCTAAAATGATTTGACCTCTAGTGTGAAGGCAAATTATGACGACACACTTCCAGTTTGTCTTCTGTGCTAATAGGAATTAAATGGTAGTAATTTACTTTTTTTAAATACCATTTTTTAACACAGAAACGAACTGATCCTCATGTATGAGAGGAAGGTCAAGTTCATCATTGGAAAAGAAAATAATCAAACAACTCAGTTTATGTAATAATTCAAACACCTCTATGTTATATAACCTCTGCACAGATAACATTCATATTGGACAGTTGTGTTGTGCGTAGTGTTCTCTACGCATAGTGAAGTGGAAAGAGGATGTGGAGCATGATGTAGTGGATTCGTGTCGACCACATCCCAGCTTCACCAAGAGAAATTTATTTGTCATTACCAAATCTTAAAGCTTGATTTATATTTTTGTCGGCCACTTGGGGGCAGTGAAGGCAGATATACAGTGACGTCTTCTAAATTTATTAAAAAAAATATGTTAGCAAAAAAGCATTTATTTTAAATTATGTTTATGTCAACCTAAAAAAATCGTCAGTCCACGATTTACCTCTGCTTTTAGCTAGTTTTGGTCATCACCATCTCCGGAGGGACGTTTTGGACGTAAAAAATCAAAAAAATTCTCATTGGATCTGAAGGGGCAGCATCAGGTGACAATTGTCTGTGGAGTCATTACTACAAGAATCGCGGATCACATAACACAGAATAATTTGATCCTTTGTAAATATAAGATATTGATGACTGCAGCTTCAACCAAGCATTTTATCGGCTAAACCCATTGGCTGTTTCTAAAGATGGACAATGCGTCTCCACTTTTTATCATGGTACAAAAATGAAGTTAAAAATATCTTGGATATGGCTGCAATCACCACCAATTAACAGAATCTTGGTTCTGTAGAATCACCCATCAATGTGTCTTTGTTTCTCTAAACCCTCCTGGCCAGTATCATCACTCATGTTGACTATAGTCCGGAAAGCAAAGGCAGGACCAGCTAACCTGGTTGAGTTCCAGTGAAGTCCCAGTGAAGCCTTGACTGGTTAGAGGCCTTGAGAGTGAGGTTTGCCATGAGGTCAGGAAAACAAATAACACGGCCACCAATTTCCCTACTACGCACCAAGTACCAACCTTTGGGGGGGGTGGAATTAGATTCTGGTCCAGTCGTGCCCATAGGCTGCAGGGCAGCAAATGATAAGGTCAACCCTCATAATGATGTCACATACCTTTAGGTACTTCAGATCAATATCGAGAGAGGAGCTTTATACCTGACAGCCAGTCAAATAAAGCCTGTCTCGCAAAGAGGGGGAAAAAAAGACTCGCTTGAGACAGTCTCTTCTGATAAAATGAGATCTTCTCTCTCGTGCTGCTTTTGCAAAGATATTGGTGGAAGCCTTTATGATCTTTAAGGTATCCCACAGTTCTGACCAGATTTGACTGATCGTCCTCGAGTAACAGAACGAAAGCAACACAAAGTTTAACCTCCTAGAAAAGCACAAGCTACTATTAACTGCATCCATGTGATGTAGCATTGATGCACGTGTCTCAGCACGATAACATTTGACAAGACATCAAGTTCCTTTGAGTAAATCTGACCTCATGTGACAACAAACGTAATGTCGAGGAAGGTGGCGTGTTTATATATATGAGGAGCAACGCTTCAGAGCGTGTGACTATAAGGAACTCGTCACGTGCTACACAAGTGATTAATGTAGCAGGATGAACGCAGGATTCTGTCCAACCTGGATGAACATCCCTGCTGCCTCTCTCATTAGTTTGACTGTCCCACATGGTAATATATTGCTTGTCATTGGGTTGTCTAATGGTTGATGCTAATTGACCTCCTTTCCCCCTTTCTTCTGCACAAATGAAAAGATTCCCTCCGTCCTGTGATGGAGCATGTCACAATCTGATCCGACAAATTAAAAAGCTCTCTGCTGTCACGCTGTCATCATTCGGAGCCCTTGCCTCATCAGCTATAATGATCATTTTTCTTCACTGGAACCACGCGCTGCACTGCCAAACACAATACTTAAAGGGGCCTCGCTGCTGCAGATGCACGGTGCGCGGGTGACACATCTGATTGTGTGTCATCTGTGAAGTCTTCAGTACAGTTCATCTTGAACCATTCTTCAACCTATGGATTAGGAGATTTCTTTTTTCTTTTTATTTCATGCTCTCAGTGGAGGATTGGAATTCTGTGGAATTTTTTTTTCATGTTAAATTTCCAAGTACATTTAATGTGCGCAGACATTTTGAGGAGCTCTTTCTATATGTGGAAAACAAGCAACATTTATTATTTAACGCAAATTCAAATTTACACTAGATTATATTTTATTTAAAGGCTTTAAAAACTACACCAGTGTAACCTGCTCCTAAACAGATTATTTACAATTTGTCACGTTTACCTGCCTCACGGTGTCAAACTGTAAAAGCAAAGTCATCCCCAAAAAAAGTTGATTAAATATTCACATATCCGTGGCACATAATTTTCTGCTCTCATAGAAATCTGAATATCCAATATCTTTACTGAGCATTTTAATTTTTTTGCATTTGAAACATGTGAGTGCCATTCTTTGAAGCCATTGGCCTGAACCAGAGAGCAACACCAGAGCTCGGCCACCGCACATTATTGGCTGCGGAGTGATGATGACGCTCATTACTTGCAATCGGCTGCCCCATCCTTGGCCGAAGCAGAAATCGAGTGTGGCGTTTTACCTGCTGACTTTGTGTGTATAACTTTATAATTTATGCGGTGTACCCATACTATTGACAAAAACGCGGCGCGGTGATCAAAGCGAGTCATTCAGGAGGTTGGACAGGGCCACGAAGACAGGGGCTGTAACACTAATGATCTTCAAACGCTCGTCTATTTCACTGGGAGCTTTGCGCAACTCCCTAGCAAGTCGCCTGTCCTCCCCCTGGAGGTAATTGTGCCTGGCTGGTTAGGTGACAGGTGTCAAGTGGCCCCTCCTCAACTGATTCATCATGCTAAGCAGAGAGGAAAAGCCGATCTCGGTCTCTCCTTCTCTGTCCCTCTCTCTCGATCTGTCTTTGTATTTTTCTGCTTGTCCGTCTCTTTCTTGGAACCTCATATAACTACTTTGTCATTACCTCGGGGTGCCGCATCACCTCAGCTAGTGTCTATGACAATGTTTAGAATGAATCAGATCTTAGGCCGCAGTTGGGTTCTGCTCATGTTGCATCATCTGCTTATCGAGCACAAACTAATATACAATGTGTGTGTGTGTGTTTGTGCAGATCAGAGACAGTAGGGGCTGCAGATAGTTGATATTTCTGTTGTGGTTTAAACTGCCAGCTATATTCTTGAGTGAAAAAGGCCCATGAAAATTCTCTGAAGCCTAACAAGAACATAGTCCAACGCAAAAATAAAAACAGTCTATGAAAACATTAGGCACAGAAATCCTGATAACTGATTATTTAAAACTGACTCAAGTGATTAATCAACAGAATTTTTTTCTTTCAGTCATATAATTGCTCAACTAATTGGCAAAAAATTTTCTCTCAGTGAGAGAGACAATGTTACTTTCAATACAATTTAGATATTAGAAGTTCGTGCAATTATATCAAGACTTTGGCTTCAATTTATAAATTTCCATTGATTAAAATCCAAAGAAATTCAATAAAGGGTGATTTAAAACAGAGAAGAGCAACATATTCTCATGTTTTAGGTGTTGAAACTGATTTCTGCTCGATAAATAACCTAAAGAATTAATCGGCATCAAAATCATTACATATTTTAATATTCAACAGCACTAACTAGTTCTGAAACAGATTTTAAGGTTGGGATTGTCTTTAACTGGTAAGAGTTTAGTGAGTTTACAGAGTAATGCAATCACAGAGGTACTGACAGGCAGGTTAGCACATTGACCAAAAATGCTGCAGTCCAGCATTGAAAAAAAGTCTATATTGTGCATGTGTGTGTGTGTGTGTGTGTGTGTGTGTGTGTGTGTGTGTGTGTGTGTGTGTGTGTGTGTGTGTGTGGGTGTGTTAGGGAGAGACAGAGAGAGACCACACCCTCACCATGCCCGCCTGTCTAAGCAGAATCCCACAGGGACCTGCCATACACACGCTCTCACACACACCCCAGTCATTAATTCCTGCTTTGCATCTCGGCACCATGTAATATTTATGGGTCACCGCAGCTTTGTATTCACAAATGGAAACGCCAAGAGAAAAAAGGGAGAAGACACGATACCTCAATCAATCCTGTGAATAAGGTTCAGATTGTCACATCATGGATTTTTTTATTTTCCTCCCCTCCACTAAGCCAGTGCTTAGGCAGCATTCTTTTCTTTGACCTCTAAACAAGTGTTTTGTATGATGGAGTGTCAGACACAACCTTTGAGATGGAGTCATTTTGAACTCCCTTAGAGTTAACAAAGCTCAAGGCAAAGGTAGCAGGAACGTGACTGAAAATTTCATAGCAGCAGAAATTGAAGAACAACAAAACTGCATTAGTCAGTAAAAAAAAGCAAATGCAGACTTGATGCTTTTTTGCCAGATATGACACTATGAACATTAACGACACACAAACACTTGCTGCTACTCAGGATCTCCAAACTAATCACGGGAAGTCTTTGGTGCAGTTCCCCCCTTCTACATCTGACAAATCATAATTGGGGGGCCTTTTTCCCACTTCCCAAGATGTTCCCTGGAACCTGGGATGCAGCAGTGGGAGTCGAACCCTCGCTGCCTTTCAAATGAACAGTGGTGTCAGAACAGAGCCCTGAGGAACCCCCAGTAGAGCAGGGCTCACCAGACCCCTGTAGAGATTTGAAGACCACTTTGGAACTCTAATCCACTCAAAATGTGCTGATAATTTTCCTTGCCAGGACACTCTCTGCCTGGTGTCACAAGAGTGGCCTCCCGGGAGCAGATCAGCCAATGATAACAAAGTAGCCAGATGTCTGGTGCTGGCAGAATCCCAGAAGCCAGACAGCAGCACGCAGCAGCATCCGCTGTGGGCCACAGATCAAAGATACCTGAGAATTACTTATGGGCACAAAATATGTGTTGCTTACTCTACAGTTCCCATTAATAACAATCTGGGAGAATTTGTATTTCTAATTAACTCTTTTCTTTCGGCATACAAAGTGCTGTAGGTTGTCTTAGGCTGCAGCAGCAATTTTTTTCCGTGGCAAGTGCGAGTCGACAACAGGAAGTCGGATGCGGCGCTGTCTGAAGGAGCCAGATCAGCTTTAACTGCAGTTCTGAGGCTCTGAACAGCCCCTGAATTGCCTCAATAAACAAACAAACAGTGCGAGAGTCAGCGTATTCAGATTTCACCGTGCTGCACGCTACCTCCTTAGACCGGCCCTGGATGCGTACCTCGAAAGCTGCATGTGTTGACGCAGAATTGATTCAACTGAGGTGTGATTATTATAATTCTAAACGCTTTACTTGTGCCTTTATTGCTCTTTTTTTCTGTCTTAACAATACAAGAGAGGAGATGGTGCCAGTTGGGACCAGAACAGTTACACCACAATAACCAGTTCACTGAGGAACCGAAGCCAGGAAGCATCTAGATTGCGACTATTCACTGCATTTGCAGCCTCGGCTTGTTTTTCACTCTGGTTGTTTGTGTTCCAGTCAGACTGACATTAAGAAGCATTAGAGTTCCATGTTGTTTTCTCCTGCAGGCCCTGAACTTTTTTTAGAGTCCTCCCATTTATTCCATCTTATGTGTTATGTTTAATACACAAATATTTAGAGTAGACCCCTGACTTTGAACCGAGAAGAATAGTTAAGCTTTCTCTGCCTAGGGAAGGCGTTTGTTGCTCTTTTTTTTCTTTATTCATCTTTATAGGGGGAAGAGCCGTACTTCATCTCACACACATTTGTGCATATTTTGTCAGGCTCACTCTGTTCCAGTGCACTTAAAAGTCACTGTTCAACCGATGGATGATATGCATCCCATGCAATGTGTGTGTGCACTGTAAAATATTAATAATTAAGCATAGGAAGTTTTGCTCTGTGTCCGTATTTGATGGAAACCCCCCCTCCCTTCCCTCATCATATCCCCCACCCCTTCCCCCAATTATGTATATTACCTTTGCTAGTGCACGGTTCATGCAAATTCTCATTTGCATCGCTCTCTTGAATGTGCTCTCTGCCGGCTGGAATCCCTTAAAGCTGATCGTCAGCACTGCCCTTCATCAGATCTTGGTTGTGACCTTTTCTCTTTTTATCTGTTATTCCTCCATGAGTTACTGTTTGAAGTGCACAGATGAACAACCGACAAAAAAGAGAATTTTCTATACAGCAATACTGAGGTTTTATTGTTTTTGGCTCGAGTAACAGAGTATAGTCTTTCTTTTCCTGAGCCATTCAACCTTTTTATGCTCACTTCCACTGTATATTCACCTTCTTGAGGATCCAGACACGAGCCCATCTCTGTTTAATCGAAGCTGAACTTTATGGTGGTGGCTAACAAATGCCGACATTTACCAAACGAACCAAGAAAACTCATCTGTTGTTAGTAAACGAGCCGTTTCCGGTCATATTAAACTTTTGATGGAGAAGTTGTTCCTCTCTAATGAGTGTATTTAACGTCCTGCACCAACATCCAGTCCCAGCACCTCTCAGGGTTACTCCAGGTCTTTTTATTGTGTTTTTTCTCGTCGTCGTTTACTTGAAAATCTAACTTTAAAACAAGGCTTAAAACTGCCGTACAGCCAGATCCCGTCTCGCGGCTCCGGCAGCTCATCACTCCTAAAACAAGGCGCTCTCGTCCATCCCGGCCCCGACCGTTATTAATGTGCGCTGAATAATTTAGCAGGGTAAAATTACCATGCTCTTTTGAAAAGATTTTTGCCTACACAATTAAAGAGCATTATAGTGATTTTTAGTTGAACAAGAATTATGACTGTTTTCCCTCCTCTACTGCTGCACTCGCCGGCTTCGTTATTATGAGCCGTGGGTGAGCTGCGTTGTTAAGGCCTGCTCTGCTCTGCTTATGTCTGACTGCTAGGAGAGGTTGTGCTCCAGCTTTGACCTATACCACGATGAGAGGCTAATGGATAATGGATGAAGTGTATGTCCAACTTCCGCTGAAAAGACCCCGTAATGGTCTTCTGGCTCCACTAAACGAGCTATATTTGGGCTGTTAAGCAGTTTAGTTGGTGTTAAAGAAGCCTGGCATGAAGTAGCTGTTTCTCCATCCCGGTGCTGCTGGTATTGAGTGATGGATCGTAATATCTTCCAGTTTTTCATGAATTGGCCTGAATCAACACGTTAAATCAAGAAAGATTTCCCTAAAAAAGGATGGTCACAGCTTATTTTCTGACATTTTGTGGGCTAACAGTGCCATATTATATTGCTGTTGTACAATAACAGCATCAGCAGGAGCGTTTGCCAGGCCTTCACTCTTATTCCTTGCGGACAACTGTCCACATCTCAACCACAGGCCAACAATTGGCAATAATTGGCACGTTGCCTTGGCTGTCCTCGGAGAGATCTGAGAGCGCATACCGCCACGGACAGGCTGCCCTTTCCACCAATTACAGAGTTGTCTCCTTGTGGGGCGGGGGCTGGGGGAGGTCTACCTCACTGCTACCTTGTCTCTTGATCAAAATGATTTGTAGAGATCCCTCTTCTCTTCACTCCTCTCTTCGTCTCGCCTGCCTCCCTCCCTCTCGCCACTGAGGCACTGCTGTGTGTGAACTGCTAGTGAGAGTCTTCAGTCAAGGACCCCAACCAGCGACTGACAGCCCTACAGAGGCAGTCAGTGGGACATTCACATTAGAGGTGCTCTGACAGTCAGGCTGTGCTAGACAGGCCTCCCAATACAAACCCTCCATCCAGGTCTTTGCTGCTGGTTTCCTTATACATCACTCGCTGGCTCTCTTCACCATATGAACTTCATTTTTTTGTGGATGTGACGATGAATCAATCGTGGCAGAAGCTGAAGTTTCTACCAAACAGCTGAACTTGAGTCTCTCTCTTTCTTTTTATTTCCTCACTTGTTCTCTTGTTGCTGGTGTGTTGTGTCTCCAGGCACCAGCAGCGTGCTATAGCGGCATGGCTTCATTATTACGGCTTTGACGCAATGATAGCGAGTGTCTCATGTGGTTAGGGATGTGCAGGCCACACAAGGTACCAGGGGACCCCCAGTGCAAAGGATCAGAGGCCTGCTAACGCTACCCCAGTTTATGCCACGGGGAAGGATGCGGAACCAACACCCAACCCCCTTATTTTCTCCCCTCTCGGTCTCTCTCTTGTCCTCAAAGCCCGAGTCTCTCCGCGCTTCACTTCAGTAAATATGAGGAGGCGAGGAGATGCTTCCTATACTCAAAAATATGTGTCAGGCTACTGGGTTATGTTGTGTTGCAGTGCGAGTGCAGAAGGCAACAAAGCGAGTGGCGCGCGGAGAGGGAGAGAAAGAAACAGCCTTCCTCATTCTCTTTAATCCGTGGTGAGATATTCAGAACTAGGTTAAGTTACACCTCACATTATCCAACACTTAGCCTTTTTCAGCACGTTACAGGATCACTATTTACACATGCGGGGGTTTGTGCGTCTTTTTTTTTCTTCCTTTCTCCGTTCAACAATTAGCACAGGTAGATCTCCGCCTTTGCCACAGGTTGACAGGCTCATGCTAAAGCCGCTTTACTTCTCTGCGAGGACCCTCCTGAGGAGGAGGTGGGGGTGTGGGGGGGGGGTGGAGGGGCCCTACCTAATATGCTGTCTGGCCCCGGGGCCTGTGGGAGTGTGGTTGGGATTATTATGTTAATGCATGTGCCTCCTGCCCTCTCCTCAGTCCCAGCTGGCCTCCCTGTCGTTAGGAAGTGCTTTGCTCTGACAGAGGAGTAATATGCTCCGTGATTGAGGGGCCAAAAGATCGAGCTCTATAAGAGAGAGGGGCCAGCTCTGATAAGCATATGATAAAAGTGCCATTGTACGCGAATGCCTCAGAGACACGGAAACGAGGGCCGAGCAATTCTTATGGATTTCGTTGGAAGAGTGAATATGTATAAGAGCTGGATTTTAATTGCCCATAGCATTATACTGTATCTCTCGTGTATTTTATTGTACTTTTATTGCGTGGACTCGTTCATTATGTGCATGTGACAAATCCACCTGTAAATAGGACGACTCCCAGCGAAGGAGCAAGGCGCCAGGTTTTTAATCATCCTGTAGGAATCAATATGAAACTAAGAGGAGATTTAGTTTAATGGAGTTAATCACGTAAACAAAGCAATTAGACTGATGATGACTGTATGTTGAGTGAAATCGTTCAGTCACACACACACACACTGGGGATATCAGAAATATGGCGCTGCATCTTAAGTGTGTGTTTGTGTGTCATTTAGGAGTTGTAACGCGTAACACCATCAGAAACAGGAATGATGACACTGTTCTTCCAGGTGACTTTACCCTGCAGATCTGTGTCGCACACTCTCAGTTAATCAACCTGACGTGAAAGTAAAAAGGGAGGTGAGGAAAATAAAAACAAAAAAAAGAAACGACTAAACTTCCCCCAACTTGTCGAGAAGGGGAAATGCCGGTTGCGCTGCTTCGGATCCTGCACATAATTGTGTAAATATGTCAGAGAAACAGAGGAAAATCTCTCCTTTTTAAACACTCGTCTTTTTCATCTCTCCTCCTCAGGAGCGCTCGGGGACGGCTTCGCATTAGCTCGGTATCCCGGGCCCCCATTCACAAAGTGTGTGGGCTGTTTGTGTTTTGTTAGGGGGTTTGTTTTGTTTGCTTTTTAATCAAGTTCAATTTTGTCTCCATCAATGCAAGCTCCTTCCACACCCTTCTCTCTCTCTCTCTCTCTCTCTCGCACTCATGTCTGTGCGGATTATAAAGTGTCTCTTGTTCACCGAGGAGCCTTCACTGTTGTTATTGTTTGTTTCCTTTTATGGGGCCCCTGCTGTAACGAGAGGAGGGGTATCTGCGGGTAATTGGCGGGTAAATACTTTGCTGCGACTAAACGTCAGGGAGAGGGAAGGTGTAACATGAGCAGGTTATTGTGCTGCTTTTTAGGAGGAAGCAAAGAGAGCCAAAGATTAAATGGAGAGGTTCTTTTAGATGTATTTTCATCAGATTTGTGTTGTTTTTGTAAATCATCAGACAAAGTGTTTTTGTTCTCTGCTTTCTCTCATTTCAAGATGTGACTGTGTGGAGTTTGAAAGTTAACAGCACATCTTGTAATGCCCTACTCGTGATTCAAAGATGATTCAGGCTTTGTCAACCAAACTGAAATAATTAGGCAAATAATCAGTTGGTTAACAGAAAATTATCTTCTATTTGATAATCAGTCATTCATTAAAGTAACTTTATTATTACTTTTTATTGCTATGAACGGTTATTTTCATTATCAGGAAACTGTGTTGTGCATGATATGTGGAAAAAGTAGACAACAGTACCCATCCAAGTTTCCAGAGTAGGAAACCTCACCAAATGTCTTCATTCTTCGTACCAAAATACGAAACTAAAAGAATAATACCAGTAAAATAAAGTGGGTCACTAGCAATGATTTAAACGTATTGATCTAATATGAAAAGCTTAACTGTTCCAGAGATTAGCTGCAGCCACTGTAAAGGCCCGGTCACCTCTGTTTTTGAGCCCAGATCTGGAGATGTCCAGAAGCATCAGGTTGGTTGACCTCAGTGGTCTGGATGGAGTCTGAAGGTGCAACAGATCAAAAAAATAAAGTGATGCTGCTTCAGGAAACTCTGATTGCTATGTTGACTTTGTTAAAGACCAAACATCAATCAAGAAAAATAATAGTGAGGTTAATAAAAAAATATCTTGACCCCTGACATCCTTAAAAATATGAAATCAAACATTTCCAGTAAAACAGGGTCTTGCTAAAAACAAAGTGCAGATCACCCAAAATATCAGTTTCATGCATTTCAAAGACAGTTTGTCATTATTCTTATTGATTGTTTATCATTAATAGTTTCACCAAGTCAAGCTGTTTGACTACAGACTACAGACTATTCAGCCCCTCACTGGGCTGAATATTGAAGAACCAGTTAAAACTTGTGTTTATGTCACGTTACATTGAATCTGCAACACGCCTTTACTTTACTCAATCCACTGAGGCACAATTATGTTGCCTTCACTTTCCACTTATATCCGTTTACTGCCTTTCGGGATTCTCCGGGTTGTCATGTTAAACGTCGCTTTTTTATGAGCTGGCGACTTTTCACTCAAGTTTGGCAAAAGTGGAACAAGGGCACTTTGATTGTTACCCTCTCCTTTGTTGTTTGTTATAGGGCCCTGAGGTTTTTAGCAGCCATAGTCTTTATAAACTCAAAGCTGTGTTAAATGCAGCCCCAGCCTCAGCTAATGAGGGGGAGCCTTCAAAACCGCCGTGAGATGATGCTGTCAAATGGGTGACATAAAAACGTTGCCTGTAATCCCCCTGTGCAGACCCTGGGTGTAAATATGCCAGCTCCACCATTTTCACAGCGTTTACTCACAGTTCAAACAATCTCTCTCCCTCTTCTCCCCCCCCCCCCCCCCTCCCATTCCCTGAAAACACTGTGACAGCTCTGCGATATTCTCCGCCAGAATCCTTGGCTGCCTGCGACCAATGAAACAACCAGGAACGGCTCTGATAATCCTCTTCATCTGCATTGTGGGTAAGAGACACCTCTCTCGTCTCCTTTGTTTCCGTGCACTGAAACTTGTGCCACTCACACAGCTTCGCACTGAGCGTGCTCAGAATCTGGGTGTGATGTCTGGAAATTAATCCAGTGATTTTTGAGCCGTGACTTGGTGATGTTTGTTTGCACTGTTGTTTGTTTGTTCATGAAGAGTATTAGATCCTATTACTGTTGAACTTGAGGGTGAATTCTAATTAGTAATATGACCACCTACTGGCTAATGCAAGGCTAACATCGTCTTACAGTGTATCATTAATGTCATACATAGAATTTTGTTGGAACAATAACCATTTAACAGAGAATTCATCCGAAATTGTATTTTTTTGACGTAATTTTGCCCTGATAGCTGAGTTCCCCTCTGAAGGAAAAGGACATGGTGATAAATGAATGCCATTCATCACCTTCATCCTAGAGAAACATACAGCTGGTGGAACTAGCCTCTATCCTCACATGACAAAATCAGTAACTTAGCTTAAAACATTGAATATGTAAAGGCCTAATATAAAAGGAGGAAGTCTCCTCAAAAGGTCAAACAGTGCCATGAATAAGTAAGTACTGTTTCAACTGAGCCTCCAGACGTCCAGTCAATGAAGTTTATCCAAAAATGCAACATTATTCCAAAAACCTAGTTCATAAACAACTCATGTGATCGTTTGCTCATCTCTCACCTCTGCTGTAAAAGGAACATTTTGTGTTTCTGATCACTACTAGCACCACATATAAGTGTTTTATTATATTGCGCAATGACATGATGATGCACATGTCTGTATCGAATCAGTTCCTGCTCTCAGTTTTATAATGTGCTGCTGTGGCTTTGCCGTGCGTCACAATGTGAAGAAAATTAGTTGTCAATGTGGAAAGGATTTAAAATAAAAACAACAACAATCATCCACTTTACAAATGCTTCATAAGGAAGGAAATTCATTCGTCATGGTTAGGGTAGACCAGTCCAGGGTGTAGCCCACCTCTCACCCAGTTTCAGCTGGGATCGGCTTCAGCCCCCCATGACTATTACAGGGTAAGTGTTGTAGATAATGGCTGGATGTTAAGGGTACAAACAATGCATTTGTAAACATAACTTTTGTTTGTTTAAAAGAAAACTCCCCTTGGCACTGACATGTTATCGTCAGGTTTAGGTGCCTATAAGAGGGAGATCTCAAGGTCAGGGTCAAGGTCAGC
Source organism: Limanda limanda (assembly GCF_963576545.1). Lineage (NCBI taxonomy): Eukaryota > Metazoa > Chordata > Actinopteri > Pleuronectiformes > Pleuronectidae > Limanda > Limanda limanda. Next base: position 10,635,861 of record NC_083637.1, read on the forward strand.
GTTCTCCTGAATGGGCTTTGCGATGATTAAAAAATTGCTCTCATTGTTCAAACGGGAAGAAAAAAGAAAATGACTTTAAGTCGTCATTTGTCAAGACAGTGTAAGTGTAGATTTTGTATTTTAATACTTGCATGGTCCATTTCCTTTGTGTAATGGTTGCTGAGGCATGTTCTCAGCAACTGCTTTCAAAGAGGCTCTTTTTACAGGTCTGTTCCAAGCAAACCTGCCTGTGGGGTTTTCTTCATTTAGTGGAGTTATTACTGTATTTTTACAGTCCACTGCTTTTCTTACTTACCTGGGTTTTGCCTTTGCAGTTTTGAAAATTGCATATTCTTATAAAGATGCAAACTCTCCACCTCTCCATACTGAAATAGTGAATAGAAAAAACACAAACGTGGATTTCAATAAAAAATACTTTCTTAATTAAGTACAGTACGAATGAACTTGCACAAGTCCTTCACTCTGTGCGCACAATGGCAATTCATTCACAATAAGTGGTGGAGTTTCACCATCACACTCTTGCCTTCCCACTACTTCCTGTCCTTGGAGATGTGACCCACACATGTTCCTCATCCATCCCTTGTCTCCGTCTAGTTTGGCTGCTCATCACGCAGTAATCCATACTGTGGCTTCTCATTTGCAGGCTCCGTGTTTTGTGTGGTCCCTCCTTTGCTTCCCATGGATCTCTCTGCGGGGAGCCGAGCTGACAGACTCGTCTGATTGATGTACTGGGGGCGTCTCGTCAGCTATTGTTTTCCTCGCAAGCGTTCGGTGGCTTCACTCACCAGCCGACTCTGTCCCTCCTGTGTGGATACAGATGTGTCAGATTCACTGTTACAGCAGGGAGAAATGGGTCATATGTCAACCTAAGAATTTCCGTAACGTATGAATAGTCACTGAGATACTTTTCTCATGTCTGGCGTGAATTTCTTCTTTTTTTGTTCAATCGTGACATGCTGTGAATTTGTTGGGTTTTAGTTTCAGCCGCTGCACAACTTTGCCCTGTGCAACTTTTCTTCGGATGACTTTCCCCACTTCCATATCAAGATGGTCATGACTCCATTCAAGCACAGTACTCACCTTAGGACCATGACTAGTTTTCTTCTAGTTTGAGTGTGTACCTGAAAACTTTTCCTGGATATCAGTGTTCGCTCCCTTGTCTGCTCCTGCACGCTTTGATAATCCGGCCCAAAACTCCTTAAATTCACAAGAGAATTCTTAAAGAATCCTCGAAGAACTCCTCTCTGGCAGTGGACGTAGTGTTACTGCCCACCCGCCCGACTGGCGTGGTGGTCAGGGGTAGAGGGGAGTCAGCCGAGCCAGGCATGCGGACGCCGGGCGCTCGCACCCTCCCTCATAGCATCACAAACCAGGCCGACACATCCCCCAGTAATGAGCAGGGGCCCAGACTATGGGGTCAATTATTCATGGCCGGTCAGCTGGGAGAGATGGAGCCGGAGAGGAGGGGTGTTGAAGCCTCATTGAATCCTACAATTCTACCACAATCCACACTGATTTTTTTTTTTGTTGCAGTGCTGCCTCCATCCACATAACTAAATCTGAGTCCAAGTCTTGTCTGGATGGATGGAGTGTATCTTTAAAAGGCATACATGAGTGGCCACTCACTCTAGTGGCCATGGAGCAGCAGCAGCAGCAGCAGCAGCAGCAGCCTCGGCTACTCAGCCATTCTCTGGCCTCACAATTACTGTGTTGAAAGGACAGACATTGATCGTCAACACACTACAGCTGTTTCCATGTACTGCCATTATGCATACAGTGGACCGTGTGGGGTCAGTTATCAAAGAGAATGACTCAGCGTGGGCAGCCTCAGTGTCAAGTAGTGTTCCTGCCAGTTTGTACCGCTCATGGATTATGTTACTGAATTAGCATCGTAGCTGCTTCTGTATCGGTGGAGTCTCTGCCATAATAAAGGGGGAGGTCGAACATGACAGGGAAACGTATCTTAACAGACAAGATCCTTCACAAGAGCAGAGGCATCACAGGGAATTGTAATGACAAATTTCTCAGGTTTGTCAAAAACAAAATGAGCACACGATGGCAACACAGAAGGATCAAACTTAAGCCCTTTTCAGAAATGGTCTCCACTTAAAGGGAGAGTTTACCCAGAAATGAGAATTCACTCATTATCTACTCACTACTACGATGGAGGTAGTGAGTGAAGTGTTTACGTCCACAAAACACTCTTGGAGTTTCAAACAGCGCTGCAGCCAAATCCAATTTAATTGAAGTAGGTCGCAACCACTTCTTCAAATGTAAAAAACAACAGAAAAAAACCCATAACATGCCTTCATACTGCATGAAGACAAGAGCTAAGACATTGATGGAGCAACTCATGAGAATGAGACTCTTCCTTTCAAGGCCATTTTGCCGCGGCAGAAATTTCCATGTCTCCATGTTTAGTGGCAATATCTCTGACATCAGGATAATCCATTTAGGTGACAGATTGCTGAGCTTTTCACTCACAAGTTGCATATGAGTCTGCATTTTAATAGTTCGCCAGCTCAAGGGGACAGCATAAATCTCATACTTGCATACTGTATCTTCACCAGTGGTCAGAGTGTCATTGCAGGGATGTACCATATAATTTTCATCATTTGATACTCAAATACGTGTGTGTGTAGGTTTCAAATGAGTCTGTTAAAAGTCTGTTATAGCGACATTAATGAAGCTGTTTTGGTCAGTTTGAATTCACATCAGTTTCTCCCCGGTGAACTGTAGTGATGACACATGATGGAAAACATTAAAACTGGAGTTCAACCAATTAATCAGCCGGTAGCCTTATACATATCAAGCGTCAATTACACTTATTTGTCAAAAGAGTTTGATAATGACGTCTAAGGAATCAACTCAATAAATCAATAATGCAATACATTTTTTGCTCTTCAATGTACATCGGCCTCCAAAAATCCATATGGGCTAGACTCCAGAGGAACCACAGCTTCAGTGTAATCCGGTTTTCCACTGTCAACCCATCTGTTTAGCATTTTTTCCACTGCATTAGGTCACATATATTGTACTCATTAAAAAAGATCATCAGGAGAGATTATCACAAGTTTCTACCTCAACTGTGTCACTTCAGGACATTAATAATATAATTATATACAAGTTCTCCTGATGTTGATTATTATCAGTGTATAAAACAGCGTATCAATGCATTCAATAGTTTAGACTGGTGAGTTGTCTGTGGTGAATTGTGGAATACAGCTCTGAATACTGCTTCGAAATGCTGATCAGTTGTAGGTGAGCTTGGCTTTAGTCAGACCTTTAAATTCTACCTTGCTTCAAATGGACAGAGTGAAGTGCTGAAACCCTTAAGTTTAACACCTAATATTATTTGTTACAACTCGTCACCACTGGAATACGTTCAAGATTCAACATTTAATGGGAATTTGTGTATACCATCTGTTTAAAATCACATTATCACTGAGTCATAATTGCACAATGAATAATTAATGCCCCAAAGGTTGAATGGATAAGATTCTTGGTACCTTCATATATAGGAACGCATAATAATGCACCAAATCAAATCCTGCAATAAAAATAAACATTACAGTACCATTACTGTACCTCTCTATTAAAATAGGTTTCCCTTGAAACTTAATTGTATTGTATATCTCTCTGCTCATACTGGAGGGCACGCTGTGTAGGTTATGCTGCGGGTGACTGCAGTGAGTACGGATGGGACATCTATCAAAATCGCATAATGGCCACCATCAAGATGCACGGTGAAGTAAAAACACATGGAGAGAAGATTTCCCTCTTTATTAGCTGTCATCATTCCCATGAATATATGTGCAAATAAATGGCTAGTATCACACAGGGAGCCAATGTGTCCCAGATGAAGCTGCGGAAATGGGAGGGCAGAGGGAGGTGAGAAAGTGTGTGTGTGTGTGTATGAGAGAGAGAGAGGGAAAGAAAGAGGTGGGGGGGGGGTTCGTGGATGAAAAATCATCACCAGTCCAAATGCAGATATTGTGGCGGCCTCGCACTCTTGCCGGTGTCACCCTCCATTCGTCACTGTCCACGGGGCTGCCTCTCATTAAGTGGCCCGGCTCCCTCCACAACTTAATTTCCTTAAGAGGACCAGACACCTGATTCAATTGTGCGCCCATTACAGATTTGTTTTCCCCGTCTCGGCCTCGCTGGGACCACATGGCTCTGAGCAGAAACACACTATTAAATGTCGTGGACGTAATTCCCTGACATATGATTCATGTCTGCCTCCCAGGGTCCATCCCTCACGGCGCCCTTAGCTCAGATGGCGGCGGGTTTCCAGTCAGCTGGACCGGTTCAGCTGTGTGTCTGCGGCGGAGATATTATCTCATCAGTTCTGTTTTATTCCATATGTTCGGGCTCTTTTGAAAGGGCTTTGTGGACAGACGAGAAGAGTTTGTCCGTCCTAGGTCAAACGGAGGCCTATTCCCTTTTTTCTCACCCGGATCTGATCCTTGTGTTTTGAATACATAGAACAGGTTTGAGATCTATTTTCCTCACCTGATTATCAAGCTCAATGGTTTGTTATCACGTCATCGCAAGACCCAGGGCTCTTCAATAATTCAGCGCCGCTTTTAAACCGTTTCAACACGACTGCTCCTCGGTCCTCTGTCTTTGAAGATCAGACGGCGTAAGATGTTTTTATCTGTTCGTCAGCGCAGGTCAGACCTCCATTGTCCATTTGACTGCTGGTCTCCATAGCTTACCTCTCACCTACAGCTGTCCATCAAACTGCCTCTCCTCTCGAACAGGCTTTAACTGATTGTTGCTGTAATTTTTCTGTCATAGCTTTTATCTGCGAGGTGCGACTATGTTTGATACCAGGTGCTCACCCAAAAACCACACAAAAGCCTCATGTGTTCATTTATTTATGGTCCTCTTTGTGCTTTTTTACAAGCATCCTGTCAATTACCCCAAAAAGTTATCCTTTGAGGAGTCATTTTTGATCTCCCAATTGTCCAAATAGAATTGTACGTCTCTGTGCTTTGTTTGGTGTCTGTGTTGCTCTGAATTCGAAATAGAACCGGAGATTAACACCCACCATTCTCATATCCACACACACACACACACTCCGGCACACACACAAAGTAAGAATGCAGGTTTTGCGAAGACACCTCCAAGATATGAAACTGCTGAGTCTGTTTTCAACAGCCACTAAAACATAGAGAAAGACTCAAAGTTATCGAAGGCATTCACTCCCCCCGTACTGCTCCCTTCCTGTGATGCTTTCCCTCCGATCCTGCTGCGTGTGCATGTGTGTGTGTTTGTGTGTGTGTGTGCGTGTGTGTGTGTGCACCTGCATGTATGCATGTGCATCCTTTACTCAAATTGGCAGTATTAGAAACCAAGGGGACCTTACTGTATATTTTAAATGTAAAATGTATTGTTCTTTCTTTTATTAGCTGTTTAGATAAGATCTGAAGGGATTAATCAATGAAGTGATCGTCACTGTGGAGGTTTAGTGTGTTGTAATAGATAATAGTAAATCTAGCATGCCTGAGTTTTGGATGGTTGACTCACCAAATCACAAACACATGCATATGTATAAATTATTCTAATATATAATAAATTATGCATGTTTGTGGGAAAGTACTATGGGATTTTTACCCAGTATGTCATCACTTTTAATCAACAAAACAATTAATTGAGAATATTAATCAACAAATGAAGCGAAAAGGTAAATAATAGTGACTTCCAGATTTACTATAGTTTAGTATGTAAACTATTAGCTATAGATTTGTCAAATTGAACCCAATTAAATCCAGGTACTTAAATGCATAAGGGTTGTAATACAACAAATTTACACTTTTTCTATATCATCCTCCAAAAAATGGCTTTATTATAAAATTGCACTGATCTGACTTTTTCTCTCTGGATAAAGTTGCTGATGAACTAAAATCTACAAATACTGAGAACCACTATGCCTGGATATGTGGAACTCATTGAAAACATGCAGCTTTATGGGAGGTAACATGAGGCCGTGGTTTATGGTGTAAAATCCTCCAGCAAAACACAGAGAAGAAGAAACTGTATCCAGTGTGGATCTGTTTTGTCGGACCGATATTAATCCACTTCAGGGGGATCGGATCTGTGTGTTCCTAATTAGCTAAATAGCTTTAAACCATTTTCTCATCATCACATTGAGAGCAGGATCTCAGAAACACATCCAATATGTCCTGTAGATATTTGACAGTCTTAACTTTGATAGTGGCGATGCAGGGTCAGTTGAGGGAGAGCAAACAGACACTTACAATAATAATAACAATGCTCAGATTCTCACCTACAAGCATTTTACAGTTCACCTACAGGACCCTGCATGTTCTTCAACTGTGGGAGTAAAATCTAGAGACCATTTGAAGCATTCCACTTCCTCCCTACCTTTCCTGCTTCCAACATATAAAGTACCATCTGATTCTATAAATTTCCATTTCAGTTTTCCCTCTTCCTCTTCATTTCCTACATTTTGTTGCCCCCCATCTGGCCCAATAGAGCTCAACAGCGTGTGTGGAGGAGTGTCTCCTGTTCCCCCTGTCCTCTCCCTCTCCAGGAGCATCAAAAGGAGGAGGACCCACGCAGGGTGTTTGAAGAGCCCACCGACACTCCCCTATGGGTGGTGAACTGGCAGATGCTCAAACCACCCAACTCTATCTAGGCGGGAGGAGCATCCTTCTCATCTGCTTTTGTACGCCTGCCATTGGTTTTCCTTGCAGCCATGCACCAGACATTAGTCAAGTGCATTGTCGTTTGTAGATTTGTGTTATAGCACGTTACATTGTGCGGACAATTAATTGCTTCCATTCTAACATTTACAGAGCAAGCTTCAGTCTTAAGAGTTGTGACCATTTGTCCTTGTGAGTGATTTGTTCTCCTCTTGTACTCTTGTACCTTTAAAACATTGGTTCATCTTATACAAACAAGGAATCCAAACCACTAGACCACATTGGGCTAATGAGATCAAATCTAATTATACAGCAACATCTGTTTTCACAGACAATGGCCCAGTTGATGACTGAAATATCTCTAATTGATAAAAACTTTGTAGACATTCATAGTCCTCAGAGGATGGAGCCTCCTGAGTGACTGTAGAAACCTGTTCTTTTTAGTCATTAATTTTTTTCAGCGAAACATGCAACAGTGACTCACAGAAGCTTAGCATCCTTTATCAGGGGGAATAACTCTGTATGGGTCACACTAGCTAGCTTATAGCACAATAAGGGCTACAAACAACTCAATGACTTTAGTTACAATCGTACTCACTCCATTCAAAATGAACATCTATTGTATTTAATGAAAATGTTATTGTTTAGTTTTGAAATATAAGACAACATACGAATGATAATGTTTATTCCTATGGTTTATACATTATCCTCTAGCATTGTTTATTCCATTCAGTTGGAGTGAACCCTGCTTTACCAATGGAATCGACTGTGCAGCATCAGATCTCTGCTCGGCCTTCAGCCCTTTCAGGAATGTTGCACCTTCATTGTGCCTCGCTGTTCTGAATAAAAGGTAGAAACTTTGAATGGAGTGGCTTTGGTGTTTGTGTAAAATGGAGAGCTGGAATGGTTGGACAGGCCGCCAAGGCTGTGGAAATACACATCATGGTGATACCCCATTGTACTATCTAAGATCACACATGGGGGTGGTCATCAGCCTGCCTGTAAAAATGACCCCTCTCTTTTCATACCCTCGACCAGTGCCACAGCATACCGCTATCCACCGGAATTGATTATTCATTAATTAAGGTTGAAACAGGCGTCAGGGTGAGACGTCTTAACAAGAGCCATCTTTGTATGTTATTTGAGTGTATCTCTAGGAAACACATGTAGCCCTAAATGAGGTTTCCTCTCCCAGTACCTGTACGTCATACTGGCATTTTCCCCATCAAGAACATGAGCTGTAATGCTGTTTGCTGCCAGCTCGTAGACGCTCGGTGTGTTGTCAGAACCTTTCCAGTATAGCACAGCCATCATAGCGTCACACAGCTGTGGTCCCTGCCATGCTGATTGTCTGGCCTTTAGCTTCCTGGGTGGCAGCGTCGAAGCTTTGACCTGCTTTGTCTCCCTCTCCCTCGCCCGCCCGCTCGCTCAGTCTCCCTCTATCTGCTCAACAGCACTCACCTCCTCCGACAGGCCTCCCAGAACGTCGGCTCCTGACAGACAGGCCTCTCCCCCTCCCTCTCTTTAATTCTTCATCTCTTTCCCTCTCCCAGTTTTTCCATTGCCTCCCCTGAATCTCTTTCCCTCTGCCTGTGCGTCTATCACAGCTAACTCCTCACCCAACTCCTCGGCTCTCATGTCAGCGAGAGGTGAAGGAGGTGTCTTACAGTAAAGAAGAACCTGCAGCTTTGTTTCATATTACAGCTCACAGAGTGCTGTAGCTGTCTGTGGCCATCAGCCTCTCCTCCTGCCTCCCACAAAACCTTTTCTCCACTTTACACAAACACTTTTCTTGGCTTCTGTCTACTCAGTAATCTGGAAACGCAGTGGAAATCTGCCATGAATATATCGAAAACAGTTTTTATTCACTCTTCTTTCCCCTCTGTTTTGGTCTCCTCCAGCTCCAGTAGGTTGACCCGATAGTTGCTTTTTTATACAGTATTTGCAGACATTTAAACTATTGCCTGCTGCCCGATGGGTCGATCTGATCAATGATCCAAATGACATTCAAACAAAAGGAACAGCTCAGAATAATTACCTAATCTTTACAAGCCTCAAGACCATTTTTACATTACACAGTCATTTAATTAATTGTTAATATAAAATAATTGAATTGTACAGCTTAAAGCCCTTCCCAGGACCCCCCTTTTTTTGTGAATATAAAAATAAAAAATGTACTGTTCTTCAACCCTTGTGATCACAGTCGTAAACCCTGGTCTCCGTTGAAAGGTCATGTCTTAAATTTTACAGCCAAGAAGTCAGACTGAGTATCGGAGGTACTGAACCAAAGATACTTTGACAGAAGCTTGGTAGAAATATAAGCTTTCAAAAAGAAGCAAAATGATTCATCCATCTTTACATGCAGCCTATGGTCTGACAGTTGGCATTTAACAGAAATTTATACTTAAAAGTATATTGAGGTGTTTCTTTCCAGTTTCCAGAAAAAAGTGCACGCCACATTAGCATTTCTCCTAAGTAGTGTGTCTGTGAATGAACATGCCCTTAATCAGCTGAGGGATGCACTACAAATACGGACGCTTTGCATCATGTTTGTCTTGCAATTCAGCAGGGAAACAGAAAACACAACTCTTTCTGTACCCTCTGCATTTACAGTCATCCTACTTCCCCCGAGCAAGCTATTACAACTCCATGGTCATATTTCATTAAAGAACTGTTTAAAATGCAACATTCTTAATAGGCTCGTTGTAACTTTGTTCGTGTGTGTGTGTGTGTGCGCGGCAGCACATGCACATTATGCCAGTGTGTGATTCCTGCATTTGTTCGATTCCTTTATCTCGTGATCAAAAAGGGGGCTTCAGCGCGGGCACATGCTGAAGGGGGCTGGTCCAATGAAGGAAGGGAGAGGGTCTCTACACATGTATTCCTTGTCATTGAATTTAGGCTATCTTTTTTTTTTTATTAATGAATATTTCAGTAGTTATTGCAACGAGCTAATCGCGCGAGTCTCTCTTTTCACAGCTCCCTTTGCTCATAAGCGAGTCACTCATATAATGATTTAATTAATAGCATTGTATCCACAGATGAAAAGCTTATATTTAATCAGCAAAATGGAGTGAACTGAGATCAGGGGCCTCGACTGTCATGAAAACGCGCTTGAGGTCCCACTTGCTCACTAAGCCACTCTAAGCCCTGGGACACCCATACTTAATTGAGAGTTAATAAATAAATGTGGTTAGAGTAATCCCTGGATCCAGCCCCTCAGAGCCCCCGATCTAGCTGTGTGTGGTGGTGTGTGTGTGGGTGTGTGTGTGTGTGTGTGGATACATGGATACCCTGGCCAAGTTCCCTGTGTCACTACAGCCGTGCCAAGGCAGACTCTACTGTGTTGTGCCAGATACTGGTTTATTTACCTGAGATGCCCCCTGTGTCACCGCGAGTGCCATATGTTATATCCCAGAATGATTGGTCCCAGTATGCACCTTCTCTTTTCTTCTTTTTGAAATTTTGTCATGTATTGAATCATGAATTCAAATCAACTCCGAATGAAAAGTTAGTGTTCTATAGAAAAGTTTGTGGTAAACAAAAGGCACAAATATAGATAGAAACCAAGTAAGTCTACAAAAAGTGCAGCAAAGATTGTGAAACAAGACATTGAAAAGTAAATTTGTGTTTAATTGATCATTTCTTCTCATATAATTTCTTCATATTTTATTTTATCGGTTTTATTTGCTCCATTTGTTTGCCACCTTTGCTGAAATATTCTATATTCAATATATTTTAAAAAGAGTTACAAACAAAAATGAGAAACGCTGTTAAGAAACTTTCACTGTCTTGGCTCTGAAATATAAACATGCACTTGAAGTATATAAGTAATGAAAAGAAGAAAGACATGAGAAACATAATTCCATAAAAAATGGACCTTTGAGATGGGTTGAGTTTTGACTTCTAGTAGCGTATAAAAAAAAAAAACTTTTCTACTAAAGCCATTAACAGCTCAGTTTTGTTCAAGTGTCTCAAAACAGTAAGATGCTAACTTACCTAGCTAAATGGAATTTAACCATATTATTTACAACTGAGTTTGGAAAGCCCCTAAACAAACTTATAACAAACACCCAAAACAAACTTTTACTTCTGACCTCTGTGTAACTGTACAACAGAAGATAAGAGTTCAGTCTGAGTTTGGGGTGAGGTCCCTCCTTTTCTTCCACCACACTATACAAATACACATTTGCTCCTATGAAAATGAAGGAAAAGGGGAAAAAAGAAAAGGGGAGAGGGAGAAGTGTGTGTGTTTAGCTAAGCAGGGGCAGCCCCTGGTCCATTGCCCATCATTTATTGATAAAGGCCCTGGAAAATGCACGAAAAAAAGAAGAAGAAACTAATGAAATGATCAGCGTTCTTGAATTAATGATGAATGGGAATAAGAAAAGGCTGGTCTCTCTGTGGAGCCGGAGAGGAGCGCTGCTTCATTAGCCATGCAGTCTCATCACATCCTCGTTTGGAGCTGCAGACACTGGGGCTCTCCTCTCTCTCCTCTCCTCAACATCAGGACCTGCCATTGGATTCCATTCAAAAAAACAAAAAAGCCTTCCCCAGTCCCTCCACCTCTTCAGCTCCCGCTCGCTCTTTTTTTTTGTCTCTTCTTATACTTCACCTTCCACCTTCCCCCCAACCCTCATCGCTTTCAGAAGACAGGAACTCTGTGGTGCCTATTTTCATTTTATCACTTCTTTCACTTTTCCCGAGGATGAAGAAAGAAAGACCTGACCCACTTCTGGAAGCATTTGGTGGCCAGAGAGCACACCTCTCTCCTTCTGCCTTCTCTTCTTCTTCTTTTTTTCTTTTTCATTCATCCCCTCCTGACTTGTTCTCTGTGGATATCACTCCTGATTCTGCACATGCAAATGACATGGGAGGGAGCGGGAGCAAGGGAGGGGGGATGGAGTTGCGTTTCCCCCCCTTACTCCTCCTCCGCCTCCTCCTTTTTTTACTTCTCGTCTTCTTCTCCTTTTCCCTGGGTGGAGCAGGAGTGGGCTGGTGAGCCGGAGCACGCTGAGAAATCACGGGCATGGGGTCTCATTAGGTAAGCAGAGGCCAGGGCAGCAGGGCTTCAGCCAGACACTGATTATTCTGCGAGCAAATATCTGGAGGATCACCTCGGCTAGATACACCTGATTAGAGCGACTGTCTCTCACAGCCCGGCCCTCTTTGACTTGGGGAAAATGAATTAATCTCGCCTGTTGTGTGGGGGTCATGTCGAAAGCTTTGAAATTTGCTGCATTTAAAAAAGTTGTGTTTTTGACTCTTTTTCCCGCATTGTCTGCAAATTATTGTTTTGTATTTATAAGACAGTTGTTTCGTTTTTTTACTCCTCCCACTCTTCCTCTTGAATCTCAGCTGCTGTCGTCTGCACAAGGCCCAGCTCGTGTTTCATTAATCTGCAGATAAACGATTGTTCTGTCACGCTGACAGACACAGTAATCATCTGTCAGCGCTGGGTTCATCCGGATTCAGGTTATAACCACTCCTCCTGAGTAACTTCACTGTGATTTTAAGAGCTTCATAAGACCCTGAGTTAAGATCACCCATATATGCATGTAGCCCACTCATAAAAATTGATGACACCAAGCTGCGTGTGTGACAGACAGCGGTGACACGCATAATATAACGTGCAGTCCTTTACATGGTAATCGGATCTGAGAGGGATTCAATTATTTAATAACAACACGACAGGCTATCATTAAAACAAATTGTGTGTGTCAACGCAAACACACAGTCGGAGCTGGGAGGTCACAGGTGTGATGTTGTGTTTTGAAGTCTTGAGCCCCCCCCCCACCCACACACACACTCCCCTCCTCTTCGTCCACTGGTTCCTTTCTTATGAATTGGCTAAATTGATCCTCATACAAATTAGGTCTGTCCTCAAAGGGCTCCATCAATACATTGACTCCTTTTATGAGGGTCATCAAACAGCCATTACTGGGCATCGGGGGGTCCCGTTGGGGGAGAGACTGCCCAGGGTGACTGATGAGCTGTGTGGGGATGGGAGCTCGCCTGGGGGCCTCGGAGCGCTGGGCCTGTGGCAAAGAAAAGACCAGGAGAGGGAAGGGGCTTCTTATTGAGTGTTAGATTCATTAGTTAAGCAAAACCAAATTAATTTGCCGTGCAACAGAGCTGCAACCACAAAGCCTTGTTTGCTGCCCATGTGTACCTCAAATTATTTATCCCACTGTTTAAAAATGGAAGAATGATCCTTGTGAGGGAACAATTGAGACAAATAAAACTGAAGCTGTAACAAATTATTGTTTTTCATTTGCGATTAATTTGATGATTATTTTCCCAGTTAGTTGTTTAATTTATAAAATCTCTGATGAATCTGAAGAATGCCTTAAAGCCCAAGTGGACATCTTTAAACACTACAGGCCAAACAACAAATTCTGTGATCGATTATATAATACAGAGAAAAACAGCAAACACAGACTCTATGGCATTTTCTACGAATACAATTAATTGAAATGAATATCAGAAATATAAACCAATTAATTTCCTTGTTAAAGGATCAATTATTCAATTGTTTCAACTCTAGTCTGAATACTTAGCTCAACTGTAGTTAAGGTGTTTCAGATTACTCGAACAAAAGGCGGAACACATGTTCTGAGTTTATTGTCGTTCATTAATAAGTCATTCGGCTGCACAAACGACCAGAAAAAGTAGAAATAAAACAGATAATCTCTCGAATTAAGTCTGCAATTGCATTATTTAAAAGCCCCTTTTATTCATCTGGCCTGCTCCTGCTCCTTGAACGGCTTCGTCAGAGCCTTTGCCTCGTGCATGTCTTCATTATGTTTGTGACAGTCCGAGTGCATCCCGGCAATCCTGACTTAAGGTGTCAGTGTAATTGATTGTTACGTTAAAAGCGACCAAACCATCCTTTATATTCCTCTATCTCCTCCTTAAGTAAAGAAAAGAACAAAAAAAACTCAAACAACCAGAGTGTTTAAAATGTTAGACAAGAAAAAATGATGTTGAAGTAGCAACAATAGACAAGCAGAGGAGAAAAAAAGCCCTGGAGTATTCTCTCAGGTATTACGGAAGAATCTTTGAAACGGAACACAAACACAGCAGGATGTAAACAAACTGTCACTGCTGTCAAACACCTGCTTCAAGAAGTGTCAAAAGTTCACACTTTTCGATTACAGCAGTTTTAATATGCACGCGCGCCTCCCCCGGCTGATTAAAATGCAGCATTTTAGGTCTAATTGTTCAAGAAAACTGTGTCTTATGTTGCTGCAGTGGTAATAACTAATGATAGATGCATAAAATTAGCATACATTTCCCAGACCAAGAGAATATCTGATCATTGTGCCATGGAGAATTGCTCTAAGTTAGGGAAGTTAATTTCATTATCTCCTCCTCCTCATTTAAAGCCCGCCACTTTACAATAATTGGAAAACAGAATAAAAGATTAGCTCCTGACTGGGTGACGGGCGTTAATAAAGTGTGATGGAATGTGAGTGTTAGAGAGTGGGTACCAATTACAGCAGCCAATCTCAGACAGGCAACCATTGATGGTGGTGGTTCAATCTCTTCATCTGCCGTACAGTACATCAGGGACCCACTGCAGAGACCTCTGCTCCAGCTAGCAGGCTAATTGTCAATTCTGCTTAAGTTATAAGGAGAGCTATTTTACCCGGGCTTTGGAGAGGACGTGAACTGTAAAATTAAAGTTAAGTACAGTGTAAACGTAGGAATGAAGTTCAAGGAGAAGCAGATGGAGATTTTTGAGGGGTGATTTGGGTTCAAAAAGTCTCCAGGAAATGATATTGCAGAAAGAAGAATAGCCTATTATCAATCATCTTTATGAAATGTGGCAAAACCTGGCGTGTTAGCATTAGTAAAGTTCATTTTAATGGTTTTTGTAGCAATAAAATGAAAATTATCGGCATAATGGTTTGAAATATGAAAACATTTCCTTTTGCTGTATTGCAATGATCATATTCCAGTGTAGGTCTAAATTGGAGTAGATGTAAGAAAATCCATGACACCAGTGTCCTCCTGATTGTCATGGGTCACCCTCATCCCTCATGGTGTCACCGCTGCAGTCACATTAACCACATCAGTCACAGTGTCCTCACACATCATCACTCATGGGCCCTCTCAGCTGTTCCGAACAATTGAATGCAATTTTGTTTAAAATTCAAATGGCAACACCATTTGTAAAATTAAAGATTTAATCGAAGACTTAAGAGTCAGAAACAGTGGGAAATGCTTAAATTAAATATATGTTGTAGACAAATCTGTAAATGTCACTTTTTATTTTAAATCCGTACAATGTAAGCTTCATATGTTCAGTGCATGTAAATGTATTGTTAAAACATTGTCCTAAACGTTTTATTATAAGCCTCTATTTAGAAGGTATGACTAATTGGTTTATCAATGTTAACAAATCATTCACAAATATTTTATTAAGGAGAACAGCTGTGAGGACACCAGGTTATTAAAGATATATTAATGACTTTAAAGTTACATCATTGATAAAGTCAGTAAAGGTTGGTGAGTTTCTCACTATTAACAAGCCGCATGCAAAAGTTATTAAGTCAACTGTAATTATGCTAAGAGCAGCAGGGTATAGAATCGTTTATCAGTGAGTTACTAAGTAGTTCACACGTCTGCAGCACTTTTCGGTTTCACTTTTATTATTGGCTCAATGCTGAACAGTTGTTGGGGATTTTCAAACTACTAATAAAACCATTACTTGGAACTTAGAAACCCCTTCAAATGCATTAAAAAGTGCTGTTATACATTATTATTACGATAATTGTTACAACAGTAGATATTTTTCTTTATCAAAGCCATGTGATTTGTCTACAAAAGACAAATTAACATAATTAACACCAGACGTCTGCACATCTTCTACAGATTCATTACATGACACGACACCACTTGACTCCACTGAAAACCAAAGCCTGAATAGATTAAAATGCTATTAACTGATGAGTCTTTAAGAAGTTCAGGATATATTATTATTATTTTGTATTGTTTTACCGCGTTTTTACACACTCGAGAAATCAAGGCCTTTGAGTCCAATTCTTTAGAGACAGGAGCCATTTATTGTTAAGGTTACTGTTTTCAGAGAATAACAAAAGAAAGAAAAACAGATAAGATTTAATATTTTTTTAAAAACACAATGTCATTTATTTATGAAGTTGGTTCTTAATGATGTTTTTAAGATTGCCAAGCATGATAAAGGTCATGTAAAAGCTAATCTTCTGTTCTTAAACACTATTCATTTTTCTGCCTTATTTTGCATTACCTGAGGTGTAAGTAGGACAGATTGGTAGAAACCTTCCTTTCTGTACACACACACACGTACACACACAAACACAGACAATCCAATCTCATCAGAAATGATGTGGTGGCCCTTTTGTTGTCAAACTCTTCATGCAGAAATTGCATATCCATGCGGGTATATTTAAGCCCTTTCTGCTAGCATAAGCATGCGGCGCAGCAGCGGCTTTCTGAAATGACTGCTGTTTTCTGCCATTCTTTGCCACTTAACCTACCTCTGTGTTTGAGAACATGGCACCTTGTTTTTTTGAAGCCTCGCACACTGAATCGCAGCCTCGTCTCTGTAGCATATGCGGGTTTAATAGTGGCTCCGAGGCCTGTGGTAACACGGGGCACCTTCTGATTATACACTAAACAGCAAGACTTGCAGTTATTCAATTGACACCGTTTGGTTGTGGAGTGGCAGTGGACAAACAGAGCTGCTTTGAATTAGTGCTGAACCGGTGTTCACTGCCTTATCCTACAGATGTTTGATGCAGCTGTTTTTCTCTCTTTAACAATGGAGAGGAAAGCTTCAGCCACAAACAAGCCTGCTCACCCTGAACTCAGATATCAAGACTCTAGACTCTCCTGAACCTCTAATTTCGCCAACGCCTTGATAAATGAATGCATGGACATGTCAACATTTTCGGTGTATATATATATATGTATGTATATTTAAATGTTTCTAGTTTTCTTTGGATGTTTCTAGCTTTTTTATTCATTTTATTTTAAGAGAACTAAGAATTTCATTGCATTAATAACTTGTCTATTCCTGCATATGACAATAAAGACTTTGAACCTTTGAACCTTGTACCCTTGCGTATGATGTGGTCGCTTTTGGCTACACAAAGGCTACACAAATTTCTGTACGGATTATACTAATGATTTTAAAATGACACAATTCATAAACTTTTTGAGTTGACCACAAGGAGACATTTTCCTCAATGAAATGACAAAAACTTTGTACATCCTGTCATGTAGGAAACTCAAACAAATCTCGGTTGACCATTGGAGGCCTGACTTTTGTTTTCTCTTGTGGAGAATGTGTCTCTTGCCTTGAAGCCTCCTCGATCCTCAGTAGGTTCAACATCTAACCTTTTCCATTAAATCCTTTCTTCCTGTGAGCTGCCGATATAAAGAGAGGGCTTTACAGAAGTGATGTCACTGACCTGCCAGAGATCGGCCTTAGCATCCAACACAAACACACTTCTGTCTTGTCTGGTGTCATCTTTTCTTCGTTGGCCAAACCAAAATGAGACACTCTTGTCTTCCTTTTGTGTCACCATCTTGTCCCGCCCTCACAGCCATACTGCTATGGACTAAAAATATTTTTTGAATATGTGTGCCTTAGCTGTTGGGCTGAGTTCTTAGATTAAAAACAAAATTCTACTGATGTTTTGTCATTGCTTGCTGCTGCCATTTCCTCTATAAAAGAATTATAGGATTATACACATTTGTCCGCCGTATTTGGAAGAACCTTCGAAGTGGGACAGTCTTTCCACAAAGGCAGGCTAGCTTTTTCCTTCTGTTCTCAGTCTTTTTGCTAAACTAAGCTAACAGTTTCCTGGCTGTGGCCTTACTTATAACGGACAGACATAGGAGTGTCATTAATGTTTTAGCCCACCTTTTAACTAGAAAGATGATAAGCATATCGCACACTATTAAGAGCTATTTTGTGGAAGCAAAACAAGGGTTTAAACTCCTACAGTTTGGAAGAAGACAATCAGATGTGGAGATGCAGCATAGCAGAAAAATCTGACTATGTATCACACAATCCTTAATCCAAGTGAATCATGCAAATTACAACCAAAATGAGCTTTTTGGTTCAATAATCTCGACTGACCAGACTGAGAGGACAGTGATTCCTGCCCTATACAATTTCAATTTCCAATACAGGAAACATAAAACCAGCAGTCTCAACTTAATTGATGAGACTTCCACACGATGTCTAAATGTGCAGAAGCAATCTGTAATTTACCCATATCAGCCACACCATGAATTACCTTAATTAGAAACACCACCTCCAGCTCTTTGTATTGATCGCCCAGCGCGCTAAATCAAAAGTAATGTTGGACAGTTACCCGAGAAAGCCATCGCCAATTAATCAGCCGCCGCTCAATCACTGCACTTTCTACAGAATTTCCTCTTCTTTTCACGCGTCTTCCATTTCACGCCAACGTTTTGTATTTTTAATTTTCTTTTCCCAGTGCTTTATTTGATGTTTTGTAACTTTTCATGTGTTGCCAGTGGATTTCAGCCTTTAAAAAGGAGACGTTTCCCTTCGAGGGTGGCAGGGGTGAATATGCATATGAATATTTTCAATTGATGAATACGATACACCGCCGCGCCGCCTTTGAACGTCTCCTGCTCGGGTCCTGAGTGATGTCATAATGGTGGGAAGCCGACCCTGGGCAAAACATCCCAATACACTGCAGAGGGGCGCAAACATAAGAGCCTTTTGACGTCCTGTGTGTTTAATATTACAGGACTGTTTACTGAGGAGGGAGTTGGCTCTCGCGTCCATCAGGGAACCCAAGTATGTTTAAGGTCAAGCCATCTCAGTTCCTGTTCAGTCAACTTCCACATCTTTGATCACTTGTTGTTTTTCACTGCGCTGTTTTCAAACGTGGCCAGGTCTTTATAATGCATGAGGACATTACATAGTTATGAACAGCTTGGCAGCAAAGTCAAGGCAGCGGTGGAACTTATTAGACACTTTGAGAAAGAACTTTAAGTTCTTCGCCGTACCTTGAGATTAAGAAGAAAATAGTTTGACATTTTTGGGCGGATGTCGATTCACGTTCACTTTGAGATTTGGACGAGAGGATCGATAACACCTTGATATCGGAAAAGTCAAAACACTCGGCCAAGAAATAGTCCCACATTACAAAAATATAAACAAATTTATATAAATAAATATTTTTTGTTTTGACATTTTAGATTTTGTACAAATTTAACAAAATTTGATGTCTTAATTATTGTACTAGCCTTGTGGATAGTATATTTAACTCTGGACAAAGCCAGACTAACTCTTCCCCCTCTACTTTCAGAATAAATGCTCTCTGTCTTCTCATTTAACTCAGAAAAGGAACATTTGTGTTTTTCCAAGATATCAAACAATGCAAAATTACACAAAGTTGCTTTTAATTGAATTTGTATCTATTTGATTTAGGGGTTTGGGTTAAGATCTTTGAATATTTTTTTATATATGATTTGAGGTCTTACACCAGATACATATCTCCACTGTTCATTGTCTTATAAGGAAAAATAATATATTAGTTACAAACTTATCAAAAGTTTAACTGTATACCCCATGTCATATTTGTTATTTATAGGAAAAATTGAAAGATTATGTATATATTTGATTCTATACCATCTCAAGAATTCTTCAAAAAGTTATTGCATAGAAGAAGAAGAAAATCTAAACTATGGAGGTGAAAAAAACCTCACAAAGTGTTTAAAGGGTTTTCTGTGAAGCAGTTTATTCAGGAGACAAGAGAAGAGGATGGACCACACACTTAAAAACCAAATGACCCCAAGTAGATTTGTTGCACTAAAGACTTAGAGAGTTTTTTAATCCCTTAATGTATAATGCATGCGGACTCAATTTGACTTATTGGTTATTCAGGGGTTTCCTCTTTTCAGGATGTGTTAAAAACATGGAGGGAAAGTATTAAAGTCAAAAGCATCAGCTCGTGTTGACGGGTTTTTCGTTTCTCGTCACTCTTGTTAAAGCTGAAACGCTGCTCCCTCACTTCTGAAACATGTCAGTGGGTTAACATCCTAAACACTCATTTGCTGTAGCTCACGTACAGATGTTTGTCGGGGATGTTTTTATACATTTATTTATATGTTTATTTTCTTGCTTTGCTTTGCATCACATCATATTGTTTATTTAACATCTTAAGAAAAGATAGATCCTTCCCAGGTCTCTCATTAGAGTCTGAAAACTTTCATCAGGATAATTGTGTTTTAAAAATAATGTGCTTTTCTGGCCAAAGACACCAAATACACACACTGTGCTGTATCTGCAATATAAGAAGATAAGAGTGACCTCCCTTATTCACATAATCAAATGATCTGTACTTCTCTCAGGCCCAGTAAAGCCTGTTACTCTCCGCAGTGACAATGCACTCATTGGCATGACGATTTCCAATACATAAAAAATAACTAGATCCACAAATTGAAGGTTTATCATTCTCAGTCGGTGCAGCGGGTCATCCACTATCCAGAAAGTGGGTGGTTCGATCCCCAGCTCCTCCAGTCTGTATTCCTAAGTGTCCTTGGGCAAGACGCTTGCCCTGACTTGTGAGTATGAGGGGTGTGTGACAGAAAAGCGCAGCATAGATTATTTGAGTGTGTGTGAATGTGAGATACTTGAGTAATCTAGATGAGAGGAACCCATTAACTATACTAACTTAACTTAACTGTTTTAAAAGTGCACATGCAATGACAATTAATGCTTTATGTAACTTTTTGTTGGGTTTTTCTTCAATGGGACCGTATTTTCCCTGTAATTGCACCTTTAACATCTCATGTTTAGACTTGAAATACACGTCGCCATTTTTTCACAACAAAGGTGCGAAACCTTTGTGGAGGCGAAGCCTCTTTTTCTATTTTGAAGAATGTTGCAGGTGCTGAAATGATCTAACAGAGGTTACAGCCGGTGGAGGTGGGAGGAAAGAGGGAAGCTATCAAACTTGTGTCCTGGTTTCCCTACTAGATAATGATCTCTTGAAAGTGTGTGTTTTTTCCCTCTTCTACCAGTAACAGTGTGTGCCAGATGAAAGATAGTTCCGGGGCTAGTGCACCAGCACACATCTGACTGAGGCAGGTGTTAGAAATGTAGATGGCTGGCGGAGACTAAAGACAATACAAATTTGAAGTGAAAACGCTACTGGCACGCCTCCTCTGTTCTTAACACGTAAGCCCCGGGCCGATCAATTATTCATCCTATTGTGCGTGCACGTGGCATAGTGTTAGTTCTGTAGTCGGAGAGGAGGTGTCTGTTGCACTTAAAGAGTGAGCGCCACGTCGTATGGCAGGCCCAGGTCTGTCAGCCTGTCTCTGTCTGTCTCTGAGCCTTTCTTACACACACACACACACACACACACACGCACGCGCATAAAAAAGCCCTTGTTCTGCCTGAGCCTTTTTAATGATGGGATCAGGGGCTAGAATTGGTGGCTAAAGTGCAGCTCCAGTTATTTGAAAGAAAAGAAAGAGAAAACAGAGCAAGAAGAGTGTGAAAGAGAGAAAGATTGGGTGGGTGAGGAAAAAAAAGGCAGGGAGGAGGTGGTGCGGAGGGGGGGGGTGCTTTGTACACTGGGGGTATTTTTCAAAGCAGTGCAGACTTGAAGCCATTGGGAGACTCCTTTGACTTTAATCTTGGCAGCTTCTTTGAAAATTATGACCGAGGACCACGGTTGCTTCATTAAAAGACATGTTCTGTTTCTTGTGTAGTTTCAGCCAGATTTTTCTTTTTGTGCATGTGGTGCTGATTTCAGCTTTCCACCCCCGATGCTTCCAGCCGCCTCCTGAGCACCTTGCTGTGTTAAGGGCCACTCACTTTGGATGTGTGTATGTAAATAGATCGGCGAATGTTAATTGGGCAGACGCACGAGATTTCCTCTCGCCTCTCACCTCCTGAAGAAACCGTTTGACTGTGCTGCGCTCCATGTGACGCCACTTCCAACAACTACTGTCATTTGTTAGTGATTAGACATTGATCCATTTACGTAACGTGGAAAATGAGGTAAAACGACATTTTGGAGATTTGAAAACTGAGCTTAGTCTTTGGATGGACGGGTATAGGGTAGAGCATTTGACTTGGTGACCAGCGTTTATGTCCCTCGGAGTCGTCTCGTGCTTGAAAAGAACACGTTTGCAACACGAGAAAAACTGTTTATAGCTGTTGTGACCGGCCTCAGTCAACAGTCTGAGTGAAATGCAGAGGAGATGTGAAATAGAGGATAAAGGCTCCCATTCTCTGACAGTCTTCCCAGGTATTCATGGTGCCACACGCTTTTGTTCCCTCAAAGTGACAAAAATAGCTGCATCGAGAATAAGGGGTGAGAGCTCGAGAGAATTCAATACCTGGCCCCTGCCACACTTCAGTACAGCAGCCAATCACAGTGTGACGTGGGTGTTTATGTCAGATTATTTTGGGGAATAATGAGACGCTTGGTCAGTGGCATTCAGTCACATTTATATCTTAACCACAGGTGGCAAAATGCTTTCTGCTATTTCTTGTCATTTCGGTAAACCCTCCATTTATTTCCCATTTCGTTATTTACCAGATGGACCATTAGAGGACATTATACCTGTACAGTGCTTTTTGCCCTGTGGCCTGATTAACTTTTGTATGAGAGGATGGATGTTTTTGCTAGAGAACAATTGCACAACTGTACTTTTATACAATTACAATAATGTTGTTTTCCCTTGACACTGTGGCCGTGCAGCATTTGATCTCCGAATCGAAGAGAATTTGGTGCAAAGAGTGGAAATTGTTTGTTTAAATCTGTTTTATTGTTTTTAAAATGTTTTAAATTTACCCTGTAGCAACAACACAAGAAATGTAGTGAGTCACCTTTATGGTGTTTTACAATAACAAACATATTTGTGGATAGATTCCATATTTGGTGTAGAGCAGTACACATATGGTCAAATAGCAGATACTGACTGATGCTTCATCAGTGAAATTATGACGTCCTCATTTGTTCATTTAAATATTACTCAAATTTTAAAATGTACAATTAATAGGCAAACTTGCCCCTCACTTCCTGAACTTCCTGAACTTGTGTGATTTGTATCTATATCTTCATCGACACAGAACATGATTGTGTTCTACTCAAGATCCATTTAGCAGCACTGGCTCTGATGGCTTCTGGTGGATTGTAAAATATATAAATATAAAACAAAAAAGGTCAGTGCATCGCTCCCTCAAACACACAACACACACACACACACACAGTATAAATTGTACATTTGATCCAGTGGCAGAAGGAAATGAAGGCAGAGAGATGAGACCTGTGTGAAATGCCACACAAAGTACTAATCGATCCCTTGCTGTGTTCACATACTGTGAATGCACAAATCAGGGCACAGCAAGTTGCCTCTAATGACCTGGACCAAGACACACACACCCACACAGGGAGAGAGAGAGAGAAAGAGAGAGAGAGCAACAGAGACAGAGCTACAACCAACAAAATAGAAGACTGTATAAATGGATAATAAACTAATAACCAAAGTCAGCTTGGCCAGGATCTTCTGTTATCTGCCTCCAAGTTATCACCCCCCTTCTCACTCTTCTGTCCATCTATTTAGCGTCTCTCTCTCTGTCTCTGTCTCTGTCTCTCTCTCTCTCTCTCTCTCTCTCTCTCTCTCTCTCTCTCTCTCTCTCTCTCTCTCTCTCTCTCTCTCTCCCTGTGTAAACACTTCACATGGATGTTGACTGGTAAATGCTTTATGAAGAGCCAGTTGTTACAATCCACGCCAGTGCAGTTCCCCAAAGCCCTGACAGCAGGATGCATCTGTACGTTGTAATCCTCTGTAAACTGTGTTTTAAACACACTGTATACATGCAGTATTCATGGTATACGAGTGCAACTGTCTGTTTAAAGCCTGTGAATATACAGTGTGCACAGTGTGTGTGTGTGTGTGTGTAAATCAGAGACAGAGAGTGACAGTTGGTCCCCTTCCTTCAAGCGTTGTTCCTTGTTTTTTGTTCTCTTGGTGGTCAATTTAATCTGTTGAGAGACTAAACCTGATGTGGCTTATTTCTCTGTGCATTGAACTTTGCTCCAACAACTCACCATAACACCAGAGTTTAATTAATTCATTGGTCATATGAGAATTTCTTAGACATATTGATATCAGTGTTTATGTTTGATGATAACAGAACTTTCATTTTACAGAACAGATCATGTAGAAAAGATGTGCATTCATATTTACATTCTAAGTTTGTCATTTAAACTCTAAAATATCTTGATCAAATAGTCAAATGGGTGTGAATTTAATTTTTTTTTACATTTTTTAAATACATGTTGGCCAATATTTTTACTCATTACTTTGTCTGGATCCACACCAAGAATCAATGCCTTTCTGTCCCCATGTTCAATCCTTCCACCAAGGTTTGTGGAAACCATTTGCGTAATCCTGCTGACAAACAAACAAACAAACAAACAAACCCATGGTCTTAAAGCTATAGCCGCATCCTTTAATGGAAGTTGTTGCAACTCCTAAAAAAGATCATACTTGAATGTTGTTTTTGAGCATCATTCCTATCGGCTGTGAAAACACTGTACTCTTCTCGTGTTTTTTGCCGCAACTCGCTCGTCATTGTATTTCCAGATTTTAGCAACTGAATTGTTAATCACTATGTTATCTTAGCCAATCGAAACTATGGCCAATGCTATCAAATAACACCTGATAAACCAGAATGATCCTTTAACTGGAGTTTGAGTGTGTGTTTGTTTCCTATCTGTCAGTCTATTCACTGTAAACCTGATTTGTCTTTGCGATTAAAACCCACACGAACACTTGATGAGTTCCCTGTGTAAACGAACAGGGGCACAAAGTCAACCTCGGTCCTCTTACAGAGCAAGGTGTTCTATAAATCCACTTGGTGCTTATCAAATGGACTGAAAAATTACACTTTTTGCAGTATGGTAATAAAAGCCCAACTGTCCCTCTGTATGCATACATGAAACAAACAAAGAGACATGCGGGGGCTCTTTGATCAATCAATCCGTAAACAAACCCCTGATGCCTGAAAGCCCTGCAATTGGGTGTGTGCAGATCAAACTGTGTCACATCATCAACGAGCGAATAATAAGCTCTTGTTCTCTGAAGGGCAGCAGTCACAGCAGCACCATCAATTAGACTCCAGAGTTTGTGTCTTTCTCCTTTCTCTTCATCGTGAGCCGAGCGAGTCAGACTCCGGCTTTGTCTCGTACGGCACCTTCAAACTTTGCTTCGTGCATTACTGTGAAGATGACGGAAAAGTGATCCTTGGTTGTTTTGAAAAGTGTCGAAATCTGTAAAGGGTTAAATCACAAACATCCTGCCGTGTTGATGGGTGGAATTTGTGCCTTATTTTTTTGTTTTTATTATACCTGAAGTTTGCGACTGTGTTGTTGGCAATTGGGACTTTCTTGGTGAGACGACTCTGTATAGCATATTTTAAGGCACGGCTGTCCTGTCATTGTTTGAATTGTTTATATTTTGTCCCTGACTGTGCGGCCACATAGGTAGAAGCTTCACAACTATGGATAAAGTTTGCAACATCTTGTTTTTTTCCAGTCTGCTCCTTCTTGTTAGTGCATGCCTCACGCTGTGCACAAGAGTATTACCCTCAAACAAGTCTGTCCTCTTTGTTTTGAGCTCTATGGGGACCCCCCTTGCAAAAAAATAATCTTTTGGAAGGCAAGCCAAACCAATGTGCGGGAGAGAGCATGGAATCAATAGTGTCTTCTTTTCTTACTTGATTTAAATGAGGGCTACCAGCTCTGAAGTTCCTTCTTGCCATGTTCATCTTGAAAGAATGTGCGCTGGTTGCACCAACTCCAAAGCCCAGCACAGTTACCATTGGCATATTAATAATTTAATGCAAATAATCATTGAGTATGCAGTTTGTGTGTGAATTTGAGCTGAAAGACAAAAGTAGAAAGTGGGGCCTCACATTGCGTTGAGGAAAATAAAGTGAGATGTTACACAGCCTCTTTCTAGCGTCTCCGCGGGCGAATGCTGGAATGAATCCCCTCAAGAGCCAAACCATCTCATCTAGTGTTCTCTGATTTAGATCCCATCAACCCTTCTCATTTCACGCTGCTGTAATACGAGGCGTCAAAGTGTAATTTGACAAGGTTTCTGAGAGTAAACAGGCAGCAAGTTTCTCTCACTGTTTTAATTGTGCCCTCCAAGTCCCCTGGACAGCTCACTCAACCTGCAGTGATTTGCATGGAGGATGCTCGCTGGCTCTTCCAGGTGCTGCTGTGTTTACACACATTTTGTTATTGTGGCTGGAGAGGTGATCGCTGTGATGCCGGCTCGTCAGGGACTGTGTGGGGGGGGTTGGTTGGAGGGGGAAGGTTACACGTCAGACACAGAAATAGATATTATATTAAAGCCTCTCACCACAGTTGCTCTCAGGCTTCAACTCCAGCACCATTCTCTCAGTCCCATTAGACTGTCAATAATTCATGCCTGGGATCTCATGGGATTCAGCAGATACTTCTGCCCGTATTGATGGCGAATTTCTTTTATTTACATAGTGCCTGTAATGAAATAAGATGCCTCTCATAACTCTGTACTTAGTCTGTAGGCTAATTTCTGAGGGAGACAACAGGGGAGTGGTGGGTGGGGGGGGGGGGGTTGTACTTGGTTGTACTAAGGCTCCCAGAGCTGCTTTCAACAGCTCCCCTGCTTATCACTGCTTGTCTCACTGCCGGTCACTCTTTTCCTCTTCTTGCATCCTTAGGTAAAAAAATAACATATCTTCTTTAGCCTTTTTTTACATTGACATATCATCACATATGTATAACTAGCCTCTCGTGAAAATATGCATGTATTCAAGTTTTTTGCTGTGCCAAATATTTTTGGCTTGATCGGGGCGGACCAGGCATGTGTCACGGCTGCTAAAGCACTTATTTAAAGGAACTCTGAGGAGTAACTGACTTATTATGTTACAGAATGTTGTTTCCATTTGTCGGTACCAATAGCGTATGAATGTACTGTATGTTCTCTTGCGCTCAAGTGCAGTGTAGCTACAGATATGCCATAGATGCTTTTGGTACTATTTAGAATAAAGATATTGTTTTGGTTGTTCTAGTGCAGCTCCTGTTCTAAACACGCCTGTTTGCTTTGCCTGTGGTGATACTGGCTGCAGCTTTCTGTCTGGAACTGTAACAGTGACCTGCAGTAATTGAACAGCGGCGAGTAAAGACCGACTGCTGAACTCGGTCCACAGAGCCCTGGAGCTGCTCCACCACCACTGCTGCACAAAGAGCTGTTCACCTGTTTATTCAGAGTTCAGTGAACCTGGACTCGTGAATGTGCTGGTTTCATGATCGACAGCGTCACATACGTACACTATCTGCTTGAAGCAACTTAATCCTGATGTATGTTTGTATGGATTTGACACCTCAAAGCACATTTGTATCAAGATAATGGTCTTGGTAAATGTTAAAAAAATTAAGTCTGACTCGAAGCACAAGATAGGATTAGTTATCTTTTCAATATTTAACCCAAATCAAAATCTTTTTATAACCTTGAACAAATTATTTTCAGCTTTTGTGGAGCAATAAAAACAGACTTTGCTATGGAGGAAGCATTTTACAATATCTAATGTTTTTCACCGAGCTGCTCCTCGTCTGGTTGAGGACATTGTAATTCTTCTCATGGAAAAAGCAACATTATGGGCTCATAAAACCATCATTAAGTCTTTCTTTGGGAGCCAAGGTTAAATTGCTCTGTGTTTTGCACCTTTCTACAACACTAAGTAAAAATAATTAAAATGCAAATGTATGAGCCCTCATGAGTCCGCATGAGCAAAAAGGTGCTGGAAACCAAGCACAAAAACACTCGTGAAGTGGTTTCATCACCTGCTATAACAATCAATTAAAACACACTATGCAAAGACTATGTGTATTTGTGTGTGTGTGTGTGTGTGTGTGTGTGTGTGCTCGCCACAATGGTGTGGAATGAATCAGTGAGTGCCCGTGGACATTGTCATATGGACATATTAGCAGCAGCACCGGATTCTTAGTGTTTTATGTGTATAATTTCCCCCTGATAGTGGTGCTGTTTTGTGTGTGTGTGTGTGTGTGTGTGTGTGTGTGTGTGTGTGTGTGTGTGTGTGTGTGTGTGTGTGTGTGTGTGTGTGTGTGTGTGTGTATGTGTGTGTGTGTGTAAAAGAGAGAAATAGAAGGAGAGAGAGAGAGCAAGAGGGAGAGAGAGAGCATGAGAGAGTAGGAGAGGTGATGTGGAAGGATGAGGGAGGCTGAGACAGGAGAGCTGCCCCCAGTAATGAGGCCCTTTTATGGGCTTTAATTTGTCCCGCTCCCCTGGGAGACTGATGGATGGCTCTCTTTATGCTCACTCTCTTTCTTTCCCCCATCTGTGATACAGAGGATTTATTTATACCCTGATATTACCTCTCTAACAAGTGCTGCCTTGCCATTACAAGCACCTAGCTCTTCCTGCACAGACAGACAGACAGACATACAAATAGATAGAAAGGTAGGTAGGTAGGTAGGTAGGTAGGTAGGTAGATAGATAGATAGATAGATAGATAGATAGATAGATAGATAGATAGATAGATAGATAGATAGATAGATAGATAGATAGATAGATAGATAGATAGATAGATAGATAGATAGATAGATAGATAGATAGATAGATAGATAGATAGATAGATAGATAGATAGATAGATAGATAGATAGATAGATAGATAGATAGATAGATAGATAGATAGATAGATAGATAGATAGAAAGAAGGATAGATAGATAGATAGATAGATAGATAGATAGATAGATAGATAGATAGATAGATAGATAGATAGATAGATAGATAGATAGATAGATAGATAGATAGATAGATAGATAGATAGATAGATAGATAGATAGATAGATAGATAGATAGATAGATAGAAAGAAGGATAGATAGATAGATAGATAGATAGATAGATAGATAGATAGATAGATAGATAGATAGATAGATAGATAGATAGATAGATAGATAGATAGATAGATAGATAGATAGATAGATAGATAGATAGATAGATAGATAGATAGATAGATAGATAGATAGAAAGAAGGATAGATATATAGATAGATAGATAGATAGATAGATAGATAGATAGATAGATAGATAGATAGATAGATAGATAGATATATAGATAGATAGATAGATAGATAGATAGATAGATAGATAGATAGATAGATAGATAGATAGATAGATAGATAGATAGATAGATAGATAGATAGATAGATAGATAGATAGATAGATAGATAGATAGATAGATAGATAGATAGATAGATAGATAGATAGATAGATAGATAGATAGATAGATAGATAGATAGATAGATAGATAGATAGATAGATAGATAGATAGATAGATAGGTAGGTGGATAGGTAGGTAGATAGGTAGGTAAATAGATGGATGGATGGATGGATGGATAGATAGGTAGATAGGTAGGTATAGCTATAGATAGATAGATAGATAGATAGATAGATAGATAGATAGATAGATAGATAGATAGATAGATAGATAGATAGATAGATAGATAGATAGATAGATAGATAGATAGATAGATAGATAGATAGATAGATAGATAGATAGATAGATAGATAGATAGATAGATAGATAGATAGATAGATAGATAGATAGATAGATAGATAGATAGATAGATAGATAGATAGATAGATAGATAGATAGATAGATAGATAGATAGATAGATAGATAGATAGATAGATAGATAGATAGATAGATAGATAGATAGATAGATAGATAGATAGATAGATAGATAGATAGATAGATAGATAGATAGATAGATAGATAGATAGATAGATAGATAGATAGATAGGTAGGTGGATAGGTAGGTAGATAGGTAGGTAAATAGATGGATGATGGATGGATGGATAGATAGGTAGATAGGTAGGTATAGCTATAGATAGATAGATAGATAGATAGATAGATAGATAGATAGATAGATAGATAGATAGATAGATAGATAGATAGATAGATAGATAGATAGATAGATAGATAGATAGATAGATAGATAGATAGATAGATAGATAGATAGATAGATAGATAGATAGATAGATAGATAGATAGATAGATAGATAGATAGATAGATAGATAGATAGATAGATAGATAGATAGATAGATAGATAGATAGATTTTGCTTCGTGTGAGTCTGCTTTTTGTGTAGCATGCACTATTTGTATGTGTTTGTGTTTGGATGTCTGTAGGCTCGCCCCGCTGTCTGTGTACAATTCTTCCCCTGTTCTTTTTTTCCCCCACTTTATTTGTTTCTGTTCTGTGTGCGTGGGTGTGATGGTGGTGGTGGTGGTGGGGGGGGGGGATAAAAACAAAAAAACAAAACATTATTGCCCCTGGGCAATTCATTGAAAATTCTGGCTGACTCGTGCTCGGTGTGACTCTGGGGAAATGAAATTTAAAAACTAACTTAAAAGTTTATCACCAGTTGACAGCTTTGGCAAGTGATAAAAATGACCAGTTGGGGAGGCAGATTTAGGTTGACAGCCACGGAGGGATGGAAATAGCGCGGCGCATACGTTTACCTTGGCTGTTTCAAAGGAATGGGCACCACGCTGGCAGGGCTGCTGATGCCCATGTTCATCCATTCATCCACAGCTCAGGGGCTTGTCACCACACACACTTCAAAGGGGAGTTTCAAGTCACAACAGTCATTCGGCATCAACAAACAATACACACACACGCATATATACAGGATATATAGTGTGTTTCTGGAAAGTGTTGGGTATTGATCATTCAACTGCTCCCCAACATTAACAAGTGGAGAACATTAGGGTTACACATAATATTACACAAGTAAACTCAATGAAGAGCTGTCTCATTCATCGGGGATCTCAAAGTAAACAAAATATTAACCCTACAAATAACTATCTTGAATTGAAACTCATTATTATGATTATTATTATATTCAATATTGTCTCTCTACATTAGTAGTGCTTGTGTAAAGCTGCATCAAACATTGATGTGTATTGTGAATTAGAGCCTGTTCGATATGGCTTTTTAGGGGGGTCGATGGCAATACTGTTTCCACTTTTTTACTTTTATGGATTAATTGATTATCAAAGTATAGTCACCTTGTTTATCTATCCATCGACCAATCAATGAATCAACCAGTCGTCTCAGCTCTTAAATTAACAATGATTATGACAAAGTCTCCAAAAGTCCTACACAACAGAGTATAAAAATCTTTATTAAAATTATTAAAATTTGTCTTATATGTTCAATATATCATCCAGTCATATTGAAGAGCTTTGGTGTTTACCAGAACACATGCAATAATATATAAATTACTATATATATATAATAATACAACTTTTTGCCTCATTTGCCTTAGTTGGGTTGTATTGGGGCAGTATGGACAGTTTGTATTTTAAAATCCTACCTGTAAATGTATCCAGTCCATGTTATTGTATCCTTAGCCTGCTCATATAGAAGCATGTTGTTGTTCTGTGTGAATCTTGCCTCAGTTTTATCAAGAGACACACTGCAAACCACAGTTTGTGTTATTATTGTTACACTAAATGGTTTAAATATCCAGTAATGATAGTTTGGGGTAAAACGGATCAGATATTCTAAATAAGAGCTACAACAGCAACCTATAGATGATAATGCACTCTAGTATACAATTGTGTGATTTAAAGAATAGCCAGTGTCAATCTGCACTATTTTATTTGTGCCACACTACCATTCAAAAAAAAAAAAAACATTCTGTAGAGTCCCAGCACAGTTTCCTTGAAGATGAATCACTGCTTTTCACCTGTTTCTCTCCATCGTTCATTCATCCCACCTCCCTTCAACTCACATAAATGAAACTGCAACACGGGAGAAGAAGGAGAGCGCTGAGAGCAAACAGAACAAAAATACCGGTTTGCTTTCTTTTCTCGCCCGCTCTCCCCCTCTGGATATGTGATCACTAACGTCTATTGCATATATTGCGAGTGCTGGGTGATGGTTCGGCACGTAGATTGTCAAATCACACCTCTGAGTAACTCTCAGCACACTTAGCTCAAGGCCCCTCCAGCTTACATAATGCTCTGATCTGTCTGCTGCTGGAGCAGGGCCAGTTGAGGATTGACAAATACACCGAGCCAGGATTGAGACGCGCCATGCGATGCTGTCTTACAGGGCTGAGAGCGAGCGCTGACGACAGTGGAAACACGGATGCTGGAAAATCCCACCGCATCCAGAGCTCCCTGGTCAGATATTTAGATAAAACAACATCAAACTTGTCCTTCTTCAGGTTTTGGCTTTTTCTACTCCATATTTTGCACAACCTCACCACACCTCTCCTTAAGGTAAATCTTTTCAGGGTGGTCTTTCTTTTTTTATCATCCCCCATTTTCATCCTCCCCTCGACCCCTCACCCGTTTGGCTGGGGAAGAGGAAAGCCCACTCACAGTGCCCCCTTTGGCAGTTCTTTTCAAGTCCACAGTGTCCTGTGGTTGAGCTTGGATCCACTACAGAAAGCCATCTGCCCACTGTGATCGCTCACTAAAGTGTCTTAATTAAGCCTCATTGCCTTTGTGTTGTGTGCCCCCTTTGAAATGGACCACAGAAAGGAACCCAGACAACGGAAGGCAGTGCGAGAGGAAGGAAAAGTGAGAAACGGACTAAACATTCGCACACCGAGCCATGTGATGCATCTCAGAGTGTCACGTCACACTCTCTGACAGATATATTGTCATCGTAAGAAATGGCTGTGCTGGAGGGATTATGTTTTTTTGTTCACTTGCTCGCAGCAGAGTGCAGACAGCGGCCGGCCTCACTGATCTGCTATCATTTGCATGTTGAACTCGCCCACGGCTCCTTGATGTCGACGCCGAACACTGCCTCTGCGATGTGCCACAGCTGCAAGGTCCAACGTGCCAACGTCACCCTGCACGCTAACACACACAGTCACTCACACACACACACGCACACATGCATACACATACCGAGGGAGCCTCTGTCATCCGGTGTCCTGTTCCATGTCTTCATTTTGGGGCTGCTGATGAGACGTGTTGTGTTGGGGATACTCTCAGGACCATCGGATCTGTCAGCAGTTGTTCAGCCTTTGTCACCTTTTGATCCACTGGAGGAGAGCGAGCTGCTGACTGCTGTTGTCTTAACATGCTCACTCACAGCAAGTCCAGCTTGGCAGAAACACAGCACACACAGTACGTTTCCTCTCAGGCTGCCACCGGCTCCAGCTCACATCGGTGTACAAAATTCTCCTGGCGACTACCTTGTAGAGAGAGGTGATCCATCAGAGCCAATGCTAACTTGCCCCTGTTTCTATTCGAGCATTTATGCAGTAGTTGTAAACTAATGATAGTGATAATAATTTGTTTCTCTCTGTGTCGCTGCAGGAAGTGCTGCGGTTAAAATAACTGGGAGTTGTGCAGCTTCACTGAAAACCTTTGTACCGCTTTGGTGAGAGCAATTTATCTTGGATCTTTAAGAAAACAAACAAGCTCCCTGATACCTCACAAAGATAAAGATCTCCATACACAATACCATGATGCTGAGAATGGATGGAAGGATTGAAGTTATTATTCATGATTGGATCTATAGATTTTAATTTCAGGTTTAGGATTTACTCCTATTATTTGCATTAGTTATATTATTGTTCGTGTCTACCCAACTAAACTTGTCATTAATGTTTTAGTTTTGGAACATTAACCATATTCATTTTCCAAAACCTCAATATTTACATAACCATAACAAAACCATTTGCAGATATTTGAGAAACCAAGAGTTTAACTAAAATTGGTGGCAGACAAAAACAAATCCTTGTCCCTGAACATAATCTGGGATTTCGTACATTCCCCCAATATCGATTAGATCTGTGATTTGTGGAATACTAGACTTGCATTCACAAATAACGTAAGTAAGAAATTAACTCAGAAATATGTCTTCTTCCTTTAGAGAATAAAGTGAGCTTGGCCTCATGTCTTAAATCAGAGAGTTTGCAGGTTGGCAGCAAACTTGTTACTTTAGAATCTGAAGGTATCGACTTTTGAAAACAATTCCTCCTCACAGCTGTACACTGAAAAGTACAGTGAATATGATGGTTGCAGTGATGGATCATGTATCTCAACCAGGTTTCAAGTCTCTAAATGGTAATTTACACGCTGACCAAACAAATGGAAACTGGCAGTGTGCTTTGAGCAATGGTTAGCAATAAAATCAAGTCATCTACCATCACAAATCTAGTAAATAGAAGAAAGTAAAGATTATGTTTCTGATTCACAAGTGTTTTCTGTCTTTTTTTTTTTTAAACAGATGCTCTGCTATCCTCCCATTTGTAATGTCTCAAGGGCCGATTGATCCCTCGTTTGTCACAGTCACAGAAGGAAACGCAAAAGTGCGACTGACTGTTCTTTTTTTCTCACTTCCTCCCCCTTTCTTTTCTTCACAGTCCTTCTTTCACCATCCATTACATGTGTGTGACAGGTTTCAGACGGGCTGAGAGGGGAGAACAATGTGTTGTGACCCTCAGCACCGCCCTGCAGCTCAGCGCCTGGCTCCAACGCCTTCTCCCAGCAGGCCGTGGGGGGGCCTGGCCGCCGCCCCTTTGCCCGCGACCCCTCCCTCTTCTCATCCACCACCTCCGCCACCACCAGCAGAATCAATCCCTCTGCGACACCATACAAACGATCCACTGGAGTCCATGCATCACAGTGCAGTGCACCACCAACAATGACCGGCCGTGTGGCTCGGGACTGGGAGAGATGGAGTGAGAAAAAGACGGAGAATGATTACAGGTAGATACAAAATTGAAATGCTAGAGAAAAAGTGAAAAGAAAAACAGTGGAGCCATAACATAAAGAACGTGAAAACAGAAAATAACCTAATCAGTGTTGCAATTGCAAATAATTTTCTATAAATACACTATGGGTCAATCTGAGAAAGTCAGGGGGAACAATCCCAGTTTTTATAAAACCTAATAATTTAGCTCACATTTAGTTATTGCATTACTGAAACTGTTTAACTATCACTAGAAATTAAATACATTAATCAAAAATATGGTTCGACATCATAATGGATAATAACAGTTGTCCAGTAATGGCAAAACTCAATACGCCTGTTGTGTTGTTATTACTTCATGACATGTTAACTGGCACATTACTTCACTACGTCACATTTGATAATATTAATGTGACTGAAGCTGAATGATACTCAGCTCTGCAGCTTTTCAACCTTTTACCCTGAAGGTCCAGATTCAAGAAGCTTTAATTCTGATAGCATGTGGTTGAAAGTTCTAAGACCTTCCGGTTCTGTTCTCCGCTCGTCTCACGGTTGCACTCCACGACCACCAAGCTACCTGCTAGCTACCTGTCCAAACCTGAGGAGGAGGCAATCACATAAATCATTTATTTGGTGCGAGACTGACCACTCTGTTTGTGTTTCTAAAAGTACAAAGCACACAGCACCAATGGCTATTTTTACAAACATTAAAGTTACAGAGAGTCGTATACCCTCTGTGATGTTACTCTGCTTTCTCTCAGCACTTGTCGTCTTTGACGTAAACTAAAAGAAGTTCAGCATTTCTTGAAAATATGAGACGGTTCCATTTTTCCCCCCATTAAATATAAGGCTATTGCTTTGGTTAGCATAGTTGAGCATAAGACTGGAAAATGGGAGGACAGCTAGTTTGGGCTCAAAGGTAATAAAACCCCTTAACCAGGACCTTTAAGATAACTAATTAAAATATGATTGTGCATTTGTTTAATCTGTACAAAATTCAAAGTAAAAGCAACAGTTGAACCAGACTTTTTCTTGGCTTAAGAACCTTCTTGAGTCTCCAGCTGTGTCACCATTGAGAGGCTGCATCCTTCTAAGGACTCGCTGTGTACGAAGGCGAAACTGAAATGCGACAGTTTGGTCTATGGAGGATTTCCTATCTGCCTCAACAGCTTGTCATGCGTGCTCCTTACAAGTCCATCTTTAGCTAGTTTAAGCATGGCTAGCTATCCACATCACAGTGAATCGTCTGGTTGGGAATAGAAGGCGACTGATATTATACACATTTAAAGGAGCCTGTAAATGGGACGGCCTAGTGTGGTCTTAAAAATGCAGCCTCTGAAGAATGGAGCACCTGAATTAAAACAGGGCTCCAATTGTTTACCTGGAAACTGCTAAAACGTCTCACTGTTGTTTTTTTTAGTCTTTGTCTTTAATAATAATCAAACAAAAGTGTTATAATATAATAATTAGTTAACTTCAGAGGAGCTAAAACGTTGATACCTTGGTTCACTACCAGGCTAGCTGTGTTTCCTATTTCCATTTGTGCTAAGCTAGGCTAACTGACTGGCTCGTGTGTCAGATATTGGCAAAGCTCAGTAACAAATACAAAATGCCTGTCACACTGAAACAACCAAGTCATTATTGAAGACTACTGGATTGTTTGAAGAAGCTGTGTAGAAACACACATATTTTTTTTTGCAAAAATAAGGACGGTATCGTTCATCTTATTTAAAATCTTTGCCACAAAGTGAATAAATGTTATATTATTTCTTTCCCCACCAGGTGAGTAAATGTTGTATGCTGGCAAACATCAGCGTTCACAGACTAAACCTTTCACCTCCTTTAGTTTCTGTTGATTAGACAAATGCCTTTTTGGGATCTAGAAACAATAGTTTGTTTGGTTCTTGCACAATGTGCTGAACACGTGCACATTTGTCTGAGCTTTAATTATAACCCACTAGATTCAGTGAGCATCTGAGGTCCTCTCTGGTCAGCCACCGCTATTGTTTACTTCAAGTGTTGTATTACTCTGACTCCCAGAGGTCCCTTGGGAGCCTTGCAGTGCCCTCCCTCAAACCTCCCCCTTATCCTCACACACATAAACACGCAGAGTCCCAAACACACACACACACACACACACACACACACACACACACACACACACACACACATATACACACATTCTAGTCTACTCTGGCAAAATTGTGTTAATTTACCCAGCCAGTAGTATTAACTATATTATATCAAATAACTGCCACAGACAATTGGGCAGCCGGCTCCGTGACTTCATTTTAATTGATTTTCTTACATGCTCTCAGCTGCGGATGATTTGGTTTCCCTCTGACACTATGTTTATTAAAGGCATATTGCATAAAGGAATAAATAGATATTGTTGGCTGGATTTATATGAGCTTTGAGGGAATGCAGAGATTCACCCCTTGTTTTAATATAAGCCTGACTTTAAGTGTTTAGTTTGATTAAAGTCAATATGTTTGCTTAACCTCCGGGGCCAAGGGGACACCTCCGTGAGTCTGTGCATAACGGCGTGGAACGTTAAATGTGCGTGCTTGTGATGGAGAGAGCGAGGGAGACCGAGATATGTGTTTACATTTACCTCCAGCTGTCCGTCACAGCGATCACGCTCAGCTACCTGGGTGAGCAGACTTCATCGGAATATGTAACGCGGCACATGAATAGAGAAGCTGCGCGTCGGCCAGAGACAGTTTTTATTTTGTGTCTTTTCTTCAAGTGGAATGGCTGCGAGGAGACCCCAGGACCATTTCATCTTGAACATCCTTTACCAGCTGTCTCAGTCTTAAAGGCATGCTGTTCAGCCCACAGAAAATCCCACTAATCATCTTTTTGTGTTTGAGGGCACAATATGCTGAAGCAGGCAGGGAGCACAGACACACACACACACACACACACACACACACACACACACACACACACACACACACACACACTCAAACACACACGTGCATTCACTCACACATGCAGACACTGCCAGCCTGCTGCTCTCTTGTCCCCATGCCCTAAGGGGGAGAGAAGCAGGGGGGGTGCGTACGGTATAATCACTTGTTAGAGGTCTGGCTCTGTCCCCCACTTTCTCTCCTCCTCTCTCAGGAACCTCCTAACTCCCCCTCCACCACCAGTTCTGTCCATCCACCAATCTGGACTGAAACCCCCCCCCCCTCTCTGTTTACCCCATGACTTCCTCCTCTGTGTCTGCTCTTCTTCCTCCTTTGTCTTTAAATGCCTCTTCCCTCTCCCCAACTGTCTGCAACTTTCCACACAGCCTGTAACTCTCTGCTTCATCTCTAAATACAGCTTGACAGTAGCAGTTTCTCCACAATAGGAAAATGAGGTGTTTGTAATCCGATTTCCAACGATTTGTGTTTTATTACTGAAAGAAAAGCATTTTATTTCTCAAGGCAGATGTAATCAAGGTTTGATGAAGGACCAATAAACAAAATCACAGTTAAAGACTGTATGATTGAACTGAATGTTACAGATTTAGATCAACACACCTTCTTGTGGGATTTAAAGAGAAGAATAAATATAGTTTTAGGGCTGCAACCAACAATTATTAACATTATTGATTATTCTAATAACTAGAATTTGATGTGTGAGCTCCCCTGGCCTAAGCTTGGTTAGAGGGGGGATTTGTGAAATAACCTATACTTTTGAATATGTTATCTGTATCTATTTTATTATTGTTTAATGAAAATATTTAGCATCCTGTTCAACTCTACATTTTCCATTATATTCATGTAATTTTTTTCACATTCAGCAATATACTTCAATAACTCTGATAATTTAAAATGTAAGTTTT
The DNA here is from genome assembly GCF_963576545.1 of Limanda limanda. Lineage (NCBI taxonomy): Eukaryota > Metazoa > Chordata > Actinopteri > Pleuronectiformes > Pleuronectidae > Limanda > Limanda limanda. Next base: position 10,674,174 of record NC_083637.1, read on the forward strand.
TTATGTGGCCTGTATTGACCAACAGTATTAATGTATTGACAGTCACAGACAGAGAAGACCATGAACCTGGATGGAGGATCACACATCTGCTGACGTCAGGACATTTTGTCCCATTTAGGGAACGTCAGTAACAAGTGAGTTTTTTAACCATTGTGCAAATACTAGAACTCACAGCGAAAAATTTCGCAACAATTCTGATTCATTTGCGTTAGAAAGCACAATATAGAAAAGTAGTATTTGTATTCTAATTATCTGCCGAGTGTTCAAGTAGAAAAAAGGCCATTTGCATCTGACTGTTTTCTTTTTGTTCTGTAGTTTAACGCTCACACAGCGAGTTCATGTGAACAATAAGTCCTTTCTCTAATTTGCCCACTCAATGACTTTATGAGCGAACAGGTAATGCATCATTCTTCTCGTTGACTAATGTCCTGGTTCATTTTGTCCTTTCTGCTTTGCCGTCGCCCGCCGTGCAACACTGATTAATGCCATCACAGCAAATTAGATAGCCAAGGAGCAACATGTTTATCATTTTCAAGCATTAAGAGAAGTTCTTTCTTGCTTCATTTCCTTCAGTGCATTCAAACCACCGGGCACATCAAGGTGATGTATGTATGTAGAGTGTGGAGGGGGAAATATTAATTGGAGCACAGCCAGTGATGTGACCTTTCTTCTAAAGGTTGTGAATCAGAGGACAAGTGCTGAGGGTGAGGTGCCTGCACGTAATGAAGCCATTCTTTACTGTACACACAGTGACAGTGACTTGCAATATGCAAGGCCTGTTGAAACATGCAGACCAAGGTTCTCATAGAATCTCTGTTTAAGTCTTAAAAAAGCTGAGAATCGAAAGTGTCTGCTAGGACAGTAAGAGGACATATAAATGTCCAGACTACAACAAAGATGGCTGAACATCTGGAATTGTTTTTGTGACATTTTTACTTTAACAAACGTGTTGATATAAAGCCTCCACATAATTTGTTTAGTGACCTTGTATAAGGGCATCAGCTGTAAGATACATTTAAATGGCTACCATGTGACTAACTTGTATGTTAGCTTAATTGTGCAATACTTTTTAAATGACGTATCCCTTTGTTTCACTGTTTTCGTTTCATGGACGTATTTTTTAGGTTTTCCATTTTTCGGTCATTTGAAGGAAGCAGAACAAACTGTCACCAAATGTCAACCTAATACATTTTGCGCTAAACTGGCTATGTTTTGGTCTCCAGCGACCAATATATAGCGGCTAAATGCTCCACTGTGTTCAAAGCTTTAAAATCTTTTTGTTTGAAAAGGTATTCTCTCTCATGACACTAAAAATGATAGCCACTTATGCTTGAGCTTGTTTTGTGCATGTTGTTTTTTGTTGTTTATTTTTTCACTAAACAAGCAAATCAGAAAATATGCGATATCACCTTGAAAATCCAGATAGCCCGGTGAGGTACAACAGCAGCTTCAGGTACTGACAGAAAGAGAGCAAGCGCTCAGATACTCTCATATCATTTTCATCCTCATATCATGCTGTGAACGTAGCCTGGCATTGGTATGTTCTTACCCAATGTTCCCTCTCCCAGGCTGTATATCACATCATAAAGAATACATAAACCCCCTCTCCAAAAAAAAACTACCCAGTCTCCAAGGCATCACTGCCTAGCCCTGTTCTCTAACTCTGAATAGAGAAAGAGCAGAAACAAAGAACTTTCCTTAGAAAGAAACAGAAGAAAAACAACATCGCTCAAAAAAAAAAAAGAGAGAGACAACTAGAGACAATGCTAATAACGGTAAAATATGAATGGTGACTTGACATATTTACAAATGCGCTCAGAGGCGCCCTACTAAATGCGATGAAATGAGAAACCAATGGCATGGAAGAAAGCGGTTGTGGGCCCCCATCTCTTGCCATTAGATGTTCAGTGGAAGCTGTCAACAGAAGGCACATTTGCCTGCCAAGCTCCCTCTCTGACTGAGCTCTCTGCCTGCAGCATGCCCCAAGCCCCTCTTTGACTCAAAGGGTTCATTTCACTTCTTTTAGCCTCATTCGCATGTGGTGCTACACAAAAACCCGGCTTGCTTGCAGCCTGCCTCTTGTGTGTGTGTCCATGTCTGAGTAATCCCGTGTGTGAGTGTGTGTCTGTGTGTGTGTGTGCATGTTTCAAATTCTTCTTCGTATTTGCCTGCGTGTGTTTGTGTACCTATATGTGGGTGGGTGAATGTGCTTTTGCACAACACACATGCACATGCACGTTTATATATCACAAGGTGATGCCAGGAACCTCACTCTTGCACTGACGGGTCAAAAATCAGCAATGTCAGGAACAAGGAAAGAGACCAGAGCATTGAGTTCACCATCACACAGTGTTTTTAGCATCAGGCTAAATGAGACGCCTTTTCACTGAAGACACTCAGTCTGATCCTGTTTGCTGTAATTTCTTCAGGAAATGAATAGGGAATATCTATAAACTGTGTTCACTCATCTTAATTTGTATAGACCACTGCTTCTCATTATGGAGTCTGGGACGGAAAAGGTTGCAACGTAAATGCGAAGGGCAATGAGATGAACAAGATGAGAAATGTGAAAACTAATCTGTATTTCAATTTGTTCATGTTTTCTCTCTTTTCTTTGTTTTACCTCTTCAGTCTGTTGAAATCTGAAAAGAGAATAGAAGCATTGTGCTCCTTGTGAGAAGCAGCGGTGAGCAGAAGTTGCATCATGTTCACAGGCCACAAAGCTTGGGAATCCCTGTATTGGAATATACAGTGGATAGTAAGTAAATAAAATATTTACGTTTCTGATTCTCACCAAAACGTACCAGTAGGTTCGGGGTTAGTTAACGATTGTGGTTTGGTTTAAATATTGAAAAAGACATTTCACTCACTAGATATTGACTTCAACAAACATATTTAAGAAATCTACATTTCATAAATATTGTTGGGGCGAGTTTGAATCCATCCGAAGACATTTGTTACTGATGCATTTTCAGTGCAGACATTTTTAGTTTTGCAGACACATCCGTTAAAATGCTTTTTCATCAAAGCAGTAATTTCAAATGTAAACAAAGCTTTTTGAGATGTAAAATGTTTCATTCCAGACATACGTACAAGTTGCGACCACGCAAACCAGCTTTCTATCAGAGCCAAGATGGAAATTAAGGTTTTTAATGCATTATTTCTGCTGCACGAGAATGTGTATCACTATAAATGACACTGTTGGATCACATCAGTTTACATATGTCAGGTTTCCCTTTTAACCATAAATATTTACAAAATAAAACACCATATACTAGAAATGTCAACTAATGAGTCTTTTAAAGTGTATGACTTCACAACACCGGGTATGTCCTCTGGCCACTCTCTTTGGCTCGCGGCCCAAGGGTCGGACCAGTGGAGTGGAAGTTGAAGAGGGCTGTTTGAACGTAATAGGTTTTGACTGGCATGTGTTACACGCTTCACTGCACCATTGATTGAGCGCTTGTTTGCTAAATCACTGCTGGTTTCCCCCTGTCTGGTCGGCCTGTGACACGTGTGGTGTGTGGTCACTTCGGCTCAGGGAGAGAGAAAGCAGCAATTCAGGCGCAACCCCGGTGACCGAGAGAGGACATATGTCAAAAAAGACAGCAGGAAATACTGAAAATCAACAAGGGGTGGGGGGGACACACTTGCCAACAGAGGGATCCAGTCCCTTCGTTCATTCACAAATCTTAGCACTTTAGTCTTTCCTCCATGGACACTCAGCATAACACCCTTCCTCCTGCTCCTAGTCCTCGGTCCCATTTCACTCCCTCGCTGCCCCCACCCTCCTTGTTTCAGACATGCTTTTTACAGCTCGGAGGATGTGGCAGTGGAGGGAGGTTGGTGTCATGGGTCAATGTCATTCAGCCAGATGTCTGCTCAATGGATGTGGATCACTAGGAGGAGGCCACCTGGTTTTCTCCCAGTCTCTTCCTATAGCCTCTCCTTCATTCTCATCATTTATTAAGATAAACAATCAACTCAAACTAACAGGTCATATGCTGATGAGGAAATACTGACTAAATTATAGACTGGATGTAAAGATGGACACCAAAAAACTGGTGCCGCCATCTTGCACTGGGTACGTCATTTGGAGAAAAAGTCTGCACAGTACTGATCGTGGAGTTGAGTCGTGGAATCGAGGTCCTGCCGAAAAATATGCCTGACCAATCAGGAGTCAGTCTCAGCTGTCAATCACGACATTTCCCCTCGTTTTTTAGAATATAAAATAATCAAATGATACCAAACCTACTTGGAAAATTAACCCTTGAACAGAAATTATTTTGTATGGCCCGTGACCCATCTAGTAACATGGAGGAGTCAGACTTCCTATTGCGTCATCAGCTTGCCCCGCCCTAAGAGTCGTCGCCTAGCAACAAAGCTAGGGACAAAAAATGTCTTCAATCGATTAAAATATTGGAAAGATGTATTTTAAACATGTGAACCATTAGCTATTCGGTTGAGTGATAAAGTCTTCTGATGTTTTCCCCTCCCTTTTTGCCGCCATTACCTCTTTTAAAAATAGTTTGTCACCGAATGTGATGATCTTGTTAAAATGCACATTATAGTCAAAGCGTTTGAAGTGTACATTTCTGCATTGCTCTGTGAAAAGCAAGGCACATAAAGCAGCTCCTTGGTTTACATCATTCTCCTCCATTTCCCTCTCTAATTTCAGATAGGTTGTAGAAAGTACCACAGCTAGCCTACCTAGCGCCTGGAGTCCCCCCCCCCCCCCTTGGGAAGGCTTGGCGAGTAAACAGTGTCTTTGCTGATTACAATGCCGTACTCTCACTGCAGCCCAAGGTAAGCTAAAACACTTTGATCTGCTATTGATTGTCTCCCTCCTCCTCCCCCTCCCTCCCTCCCTCCCTCCCTCCCTCCCTCCCTCCCTCCGCCCTCTTTCCTCGCCGCTGTTAAAACATAGGTGAGTCAGCCAGCGGCCCGAGGCATCGAGGCAGAAACCAGCGGCGCGCTGCTGTGCTTCAACTGCTGACCACTGAGGTTAATTGATATCCTCTGTGTGGTGTTGAAATTATAATCATGTTTAAGGAAAGCTGAGGTGCTGTTTGCAGAGCAGAATATAATACAGAACAGGCCTTCATATGCAAGGGAACTGCAAAGTGAGTAGATCATACGCAATGAACAATAGATTGCAGATTTCCATATTCTAATGTAAAGTGTTGAACAATGCACTGAAAAGGTCAAAGAAAAATAAATTAAATCTCAGAAATGAGTCATGCCCTCATTTCAGCCAAACAGTGAAATGTGTGTGTCCAAAAATGAAGCAACAAATGATGATTTTTCAAAATATCACTAAGACAAATGAGCAAACACAAAAACTGCAGAAATATTCAACCGGCAAAGTCAAAACAAGAGTAACTATGTAATTTTGAAATGATCAACTTGACTTTGTTGTTGAGTTTAAGAATATTTTGCAACTCTTACAAATGGAATCTTTAGGTTTGATATCAGCAGGGAAATCTGTCTTTTAGAACAATGCTCCTCGATTGATGCCAATGAAGACAAATCCTCAGAAAAGACACTTAACTGTTTGTTAACTCTATACATTCCTTTTATTGGAAATAAACTGCATTTTCAAAGGGGAGGGGCTGTCGTCATTTTCATCAAAACCTAAGAAGTAAAATGATCCCATCTTCAGAATAGTCGCTCCTCTCTTTAAGGAAAGCAGTATGCGTCCTTAGAGAATGTTGATGTACAGATATACAAACAATTTGTGGAGAGCAAGTTTAATAGAGGATATTATGAAGTCTATCTATTTGTCCTCATGTCAACTTTCAAATCTCAACCGTGCTCTTTTTCTTAACTTTATTTAAAGGCTTATGTTTCCAAAATGGAGAGTTTGTATCTAAGTATCAAAAACTCGACTGTACTGTATCTTAGGGCCTGAGAGGTGGCTCGAAAAATGTGTAGATTTGTCCAGCTCAAATCTCGAAGTTTATTTCAGATGCCTTTACATACAAGAAGAACTAGAGGGCAGTGCGATTTAGCTTCGTCCGTTTCCATATACGTGTCGGACTTTGAGAATAAATTAGTCTTCAGACTTCTACCACCCACCTTCGTCCTAAATAATCTTAGAAAGATCCATATTCGAGTCAGAGCAAAGTTACTGAGCACAGAAAAATAATACAATGGCAGCAACCAACTCCTCATTGGTATTTCAGGTCCATGTGGTGTTGCCCGTTCCCATCATTTTGTCCGGCCCTTGCAGCTATGCACTGGAAACACCACGCCGGACCCCAAAGGACCGAGGCCAGATGAAGGAATTGAGGAATCAATCAAAGCACCGGTAGCAATGAAGCCGAGATCCAGCCGATATTTTGGTTCTGCTTGACGTCGGAGAGCGATTTAGCGATTTTCAGAAAAGCTACGTGTCATGTTCCCACACTCACCCAACCTTAATGAGAGGGTGTGGAAGAGAAGTCACTATCTGGTTGGTCTGTTTTCAATTTTTTTTTGCAGCACGTCAGTTTCATTTCTCTTTCCCACCCCTTCGTGTGAGATGGGCTGCAGCTGTGAGATGATGAAGTTTCAGCGAAAGGTGGATGTGCCATCCATTACAGGAGGTGGAAAGGTGCAGATAAATCACCTTATCAGCCCTGCCTTCTCCCCACTGAGCTGAGGGAGCTGTGCAAGGGAGAAATCCATCAAGCTCCACAAATGGGACATGACTCAGAGATCACTCTGCCTCTATACTGGGCTCTGTACATACCTTACACTAGCTTTAACATTGTGTTATAACTCAGGCCAACTTCAACCCGAGCACGGGTGGACATCATCACACAAGATGCAAAAACATCCAGTGAAAATTCCACAATCCTCAGAAACAGAAGAGTCAGGTCTGTGGGGACGGAGCCCAGAGGAGAAACTTGAAATTACATTGGATGTATTTGTTCGTTGGTTGGTTTGCTTGTTTTTCAGCAGGAGTACACAAAAACCTCAGATTTGATTTACACTAAATTTGGTGGAGAGATGGGAAATAACCCATTCAATCTTGTGGTGGATCCGGACAAAAGATTTATTTTCCTCTCTCTCATTAAAATTGTGAGATAGAGCGTTTTTGGACATTTTCACCAGGGAATAATTAATGGGTCTTGATGAAATAATTGGGTATATTTAGAGAACTGATCTGTTTGAGTGTGTGGAATTTGGTGCTGCCTGATTGAACTTAGGGGACCGGTGGGCCTTGGTGGTTGTATGCATTAGATTTAAAGCTCTCCCGTCTCCCACAGCTTCTGTGAAGTGCACAAAGCCTGCGTGTCTTTTTTTAATCTTTGTTTGAATCCTGCAAGAACACAAAAGAAATTGATCCATTACAATAAAAAACTATTATAAATACAGTTGACTATAGAATTCTGATAAACTGAATTATTGATGTAATAATTCAGACCCAAAAACACTCACCTCATTTAATCCTTATATTACTTTAATTTACTCTCATGTAAATGTCTTATTATTCTTGGGGCTTTTGAGTAGAACAGAGAAATAGGACATTGTTTAGCAACAGTTGATTTTACACTTACGCCCAAATTCAGAGGCCGAATCACATTCTGCAGCATCAACATTTATATGGAAAATTCTATTTCTCTCACACTTTATCAAAACTATCTATACAAATATAAAACTGCTCATAAAAGCAATCAGTTGGAAACACTTAACATTTGCAACATGTGTTAAACATGCATCATAACACAGATCAATGTCGTCCATGTGGTCCATCATTCATATCTTATTTTCCGTGATCTCCTCTGTCTCATTGTACACATCGAGATCTGCTGTACAGTGTACACGTATGGCTCCCCATACAAGGTTGCTAAGCAACAATAATGACAGTGACCTTTTAGAAATCAGTGGGATATGTCCCACCAGTGGAAAGGACGACAGTGAACAGCCCACTTGTGTGGCCTCAGTGTTTACCTCAGCTCACAGACTGAACAGCCACACATGCTCAGGACACACACCTTCATACAACAGCATGAAAAGGCATAAAGCACTTCTTTTTTTTTTTTTGCCCTTGAGGAAAACCAGAGGAGTTAACATTTCCCTGCTAGCTCTGAATGTAGTACCTTGTCACCCCCCCCCCCTCATATAAGAGCAGTTTATTGGTATTCAGCTGCACAGGTATCTAAGAAAGCAAAGCCTTTTAAACATCTTAACTGCTGTTTGTTCTGTCTCTAGAGGGCACGTGCAGTACACTGGGGTTTTGGGAATAGACAAGGAGAATTGCAAATTTGTTTTGCCAGCTACATGCGCTCTGTAATTTCATGCATCACGCGCTGTAGCCAAGTGTGTTAGATTTTTTTGCATAAACACACACAAAGGTGGGATGTTTTGTTTAATTCGTAGAAGACTTGGGATGTTTAGTTGTGATTAATGACTTCTCTGCAGGAGAAACATTATGCAGACAGGCGTTATGATGTAGTGTTGTTTTGTTGTTGCCTGTTGTTGTTGTTCTTTCTTCCTCTCAAAAGCTACAAAGCAACACAAACACATGTATCAGGCTTTAATATTTCAATTTGGATTGGCACAGTGTGACTGACAGAACAATGCAACCAGGCAGGACTGAGGCCTGTAAGCCATGTCTGTATCGTGGTATCATTATGTATGTCTGTCTTCACTCTCAATACTGTAGCGGTTAGTGTTTTACAGCACAAGTTTCTGATGCCTCACTTAAGTTGAGCACAAGAGGGGATTGGCCTAAATGAGAGCAGAGGAAAGTTCCCCAGGCGGGAAGTGTAAGAGAACAGGAAACCTTCTCAGTGTCTGTCTCTTAAGTCCCGGGCATGCATCTGAATGACAAACCTGTGTGTCTGTCCCCCTTTTAAGAAATCCTTTACAAGTGGTGAGACACCAGGGCCTGGGCTGTGGAGGCTGTATATTTCTATTCATAATTGATGACCCGGACCCAGACAGACAGCACACTACACATGTAATATGGATTCACTCTTGGTTTCAGATGCATGCCCTCGCCTGGACTTGACTCTGAGCCATCATTGTGTGTGGAGAGGGAACAGAGAAGGAATGGTCTGTGTGTGTGAGTGTGTGTGTGTGTGTGTGTGTGTGTGTGTGTGTGTGTGTGTGTGTGTGTGTGTGTGTGTGTGTGTGTGTGTGTGTGTGTGTGTGTGAAAAACTTTGCACATGCATCTGTGTGTGATGTTGGTTGAAGCCAAAAAAGTAATGGGACAGACCTGGTGTATTCCAGCTCCAGTTTGGCTCACGTTCCATTTGATAATACCTTGCTTTATTTTCCTTTTTTGTTGATTTTATGAAATATTACTTCGATTTTAGTTGCTTTTTGTTTTCCTGTTCACATTCACAATAAATACAAGAGCACTGTGTTAGCCGCCAGCTTGGTGGATTCCTGGGGACTAATTGATCAGATATTCGGGTCCCGGGGTGTTTGTTTGGTCTCACCTTACTGCTCTCTCTGATTTGAAGATGGTTCATTTGAGAACAGCTTGTTTTCATCTCTCCCTGGTGATTTGTGTAGCCTTGCATGAGATGTGATCCACTTCTCAGAGTTCTTGGAGTTCTAATCTGATAGATTCACTAGGTATGTTGTTTTCACGGCGCTTTTTTTTTAAGGCAAGTGAGGATTCATGTTTGGTGCTGGAGTTTTTTCTCTAGTTGTTGATATCAGACAAGAATCTACCTTTACTACGTGTAAACAGAATATTGGGCAGATAAATGTGTCATATTATTTGAAAAGCAACTTAAATATTGTTGATTGAGGATGAATCACCAGAAAAAGGAAATGCCTTCCAAACTAAATCGGCACTCAGAATATCTTTGTATATCTCAGCCCAGACCGACCAATCCTATTTGTGCTTATAGTAGGAATATAAAAAAAAAAAAAATGTTTTCTGAAAACCTAAATTATTTAATTTTCATAGAACATAACTCAAGAAAGCAGAAAAAAACAAAATCCATGATCCGCCCTTTAATATGCACAAGAAGTTAATGGTTTTTCACCAGGCCTCATCCCTCTCCTAAGTTTGGTGAAAATCGGTTTAGTTGTTTTGTTCTTCAGGTATCCTGAAGAAAAAAAAACAAACAGACATGAAAACTTAACTCATCTCGAGTCCTTCAGCCACTCACTGGGACCTTGTCGTATATTGTTGTTGTGAGGGAAGTCTGTGCTGTTTTGCTTTTAAGGGGTGAAGTGCAGTAACGTCTTGAACTGACTGGTGCTATCAAATTACTTCCCAGCCATAAAGACACAAGACAGTTTACACCTTAACGTGTGCATGATGGTTAACTATGAATACATGACTCATTCACAAATTAAATAGAGCAAATAGAGGGTTAAACAGAACTCCTAATACAGCATACCTGATTTCTTGTCTGATATCAGCCAAACAGACCTCACGTGTCCTCCGCCAATGCCCAACAGTCCTCTTAAATTCAACCAAGCTGCACTAAATTCCCCCCACTTCAGATATCAGCTCCCTAAATATGCCTGATAAGCCTTTTTTCATCAAGCTCCATGAATTATTCCCTGAGAAAATTGTGAAAAATGTTGAATAAAGTCCTGTCTCACAACGTTAGAGCAGTCCTGGATCCACCCCCTCATCCAGAGCCACACCATAATGTAATGAATTCTTCCCTGACCCATCCTCCCACCAAGTTTCCTGGAAATCCCTTCAGTTGTTTTTGTGTCATTTTGTATTATTCTAATAATGAGAAACTTAAATTATAAGGGTTTCAAATCTAATTTCTTTCTATTTTGTATTTAGTGGTGCAGAAGCTATTACACTCTGCAGGTCTCCTCACTACTTTGTATCCTCCTTAAAAACGTTTGAATGACATTACAGACACTGTGTTTGTTTTGTGTGTTTTTTTTCCCGCCTCTCTGTGAGTTGTTCATTAATTTGTCAGGTTTAAACGCAGTATAAAGCCTGGCTCTGGACCCCTGCTGCTTCTGCTGTCTGACGAGCATTTCAGATCTAAGACCTTCCTGTTTTTTAGTCGTACAAGCGAGCGTGTGAGCACAGAAACACAATCACAATTACATGTCATCATAATGTGGAAGCTGGGAGTCATTTTACAGTTAAATGTGTTGCGGTTGCGTGCGTGTGGGTGAAACACAGGTTGGAAGGAGGGCAACGCGTTTGTGAATTCAGGACTGTGGATCATCGTCAAACGCATAAAAATCGAGATGCACCATTAACAAAATGAACACAGTGCAACCGCCGCAGCTTGAGTCTTGTGTCTTTTTTTCCCCGCGCGTCTCGAGTTCAACTTTATGTGCGACTGTTACGAGCGATAAATCAGCAGTAATGATAAAATAGAAATGTCACAAAACTCCACGCCACATTAAAGATATGCTCTTTGATTTTATGATAGTGCCAGACAGTTGCCCCAAATTCCTTCCCAGCCCGCTGCAGTGTTGATGCTCCACTGTAAGAGTGCTGACACCGAGACATCACTGAGCCTCTTCGCTGAGGAGATGTTAGGATCCGTCATGTGTGTGTGTGTGTGTGTGTGTTGCCTTATCAGACATAGGAAGTATTTTCCTTGATCAATTTAATCCCTCCATTTTTGGCCAGTAGTTGAATAATGAGCCCTTTCCTCTCCCTGCACCTCTTCACCCCCTCGTGCCGATTGATTCAGCGGTTTAATGGACTTGTGTGGTTGCCCCTGAGTCTCACTCTCTCCTCTGGTCTCAGCTGAAGTTCACACAGGGCAGAGTTCATCCCCCGCGTTCCCATAGCAACATATGACATGTCGCCCTCAAACAGAAACTCCCTCTCAATCCCCCGTAATGGATTTGACCTCTGAACTCTGTCCCCCACTGCCTCTCAAAGTGACACATGGCCAAGTGTGAAGCCCTACCGGCCGTAGCCTGCAGCCGAGTCCGCCACATACCTGCCACACTCGGGCTAATGATCCGCTGTGCAGTGGCATATGTCCTCTAACGGAACAGGCGCACATCTAAAGGTTACTTAACACCATCATAGCAAAAACACAAAGCAAGTGGGAGTTTATCCTGTAGCTGTCATGGTTGTGGTTGAATCGTAAGCTTTGCCAGCGGAGCCTGACTCGCTGCGACCTCACACCGGTCCCCTGTCATCGTTATGCAGCCTCACCTCGCCGCAGCCAATCCCGTGCCTCCGACCGGCCTCGCCTGCTGCATCATTTATGAGCACTAATCAGGACCCTGGCTCTGGTGTGCTCGCCACCCTACCGGTAACATCACTTCCCTGACCCGACCCTGCCTGTTTCCCCACAGCATTAACGCGTGTTTACGCTAACGCCCGCTCATTAGGCCTAACTACGCTAGGCCGGGGCCCGCTGCCGAAGTCGGAGCTGGGGGCCTTTTTAACATGCTCTAACCAGCCCAGCCGTCCCCCTAATGGGATACAGAGAACAACCGTGTGCTAATCTCAAACAACAGGAAAAAGCAACATCGGTTGCTGGTGTATCGAGGTAGTTTACTGGGAGACGTGGCCTGTGAGGACCTGCGATCAGGCTCCATTATTGTTGTAATTAGCGTTCCTCGGTGGAGCACCGGCTCCCAGGCAGCGTGCCTCGACCTCCCTGTCTCTCAGTCTGTTTACAGGCAGCCGAGGCACCGGGGTAAGGGCAGGGGGGCCGGCCACACAGCTCCATGCCTCTGTTCGGCTGCAGGAGCAACGCAGCTGTTTGCTCATTTGAAGCGTGAACACAGGAGGGTTTTCATTGCTCCGCTGTCCTGCGCTATTCAAATGTTTGTTCTACCTGCAGTATAGTGGAGGAAGGCTAAGCAAATGCCCGAGGAGGTGCACAGGGGGGTCAGATACACTGTTTGAGTTCCTGATCAGTTCCTGTGAAGGACTGGGGCAATTTGCTTTAGTGTGCGTCCATCAATGTCAGCATCAAGCCTGTGAAAACATCATCTGAGCATCATGCATAGTCTGCAGCTGCTGCATCTTAGAGTGTACACATGTGAGCTCATGCACTGTGTTACCTAGCGAGAGGTGGAGGACTAGTGGCAGAAACTTGGACTATGGGCAGAAAAGGTCTCTGGTTCGTCTCTGGTTCGAAACACCAAAAAGACGAACCTGGATTGATCTGTCCAAAAATCCAAGAGGATTCTCCCTACCCTGTCTAGTGCCCCTGAGCAAGGCACCTTACTCCCCCAACCTCTGCTCCCTGGGTGCCCACTGCTCTGTGTGTCCTGCACCAGATGGGTTAAAAGCAGAGGTTACATTTCCCTACAATTGCATGAGTGTGCTTGTGCACGTCTGTGCATGTGTTTGGGACAAATAAATGTATCTTAATCTTAATCTTACCTAAACATACTCATCATCTGCATTAAACATCCCACCTGCCTCTAGCCCTCATATTTACCCCAGCCCGTTATCATTCCGAGGCCACCCCCCGGTGCGACACCCATCCCCTGATCACCAATTAGTAAGGCCAGTGTCTTTCTTTTCTCTCCTCCTCTCAGATGCAGAGGTGGAGGCAGGAGAGGCACGAGGGTGCAGAGGCACCACCAGGGCAGTGTGAGGTGGAGGTCCCATGAAGGACACGGCTCCCTGGGTGGCTGAGTGATGATGAGCAGGGGAGCGTGAAGGGCTGAGGCAGGTAGTTCCCACAGACCATCACTCCTTCAGTCAGCCAGTCAGTGCTGCAGTGCTGTGAAGCACAGGAAGCATCTTATACAGGAATCTGACACTTTTTTTTGATTCATTGCTAATCCACTCGTGAGTCATTTCTTTCTTATTATCAGGGTTTTGCTTCTCGACTTGAGCTCAGCAGCTCGGCTGACATAATTCTGATGAAGATAAAACCCTCGTCTCTGTGCGGACACTGGGATGATCAGGCTCTCTCTCTATGGCCTCCCCCGGTGCTTCTCCTTGTTGTCTCACTTCATTCCCTCTCTTATTGTATCTGATAAGAGACCCCGTGCTGCAGCGTGGTAATGAAGCCTGTGTTAGAAGAGCAGCACCGCCGGGCCTTCGGGCCCTGCACACCTCGGAGAGGCAGAGAGCGGCTCGTGCATATTGATCTTATATTGTTTCCTTGAACCCAACCGCCTCGGATTGCTTTGTGCTCTCGCTGCACTGCACTGTAGGCTAATGTGCTGTCATGGCAAGCGGCAAGTGAACTGTTGCTGTGTGTGTGTGTGTGTGTGTGTGTGTGTGTGTGTGTGTGTGTGTGTGTGTGTGTGTGTGTGTGTGTGTGTGTGTGTGTGTGAGTGTGTGTGTGTGTGTGTTGCTCTAACATAGCCTATTTTGTATTTATATGTTAATTCCAACAACAACAAAAAATCCCAAACCCTTGTGGACCATGTCTTTTTTTACTCTGTAACAATACTAATAATGAAAATGAAATAGTTTGATAGTGAAATATTTATAAACATATAATGATTTCATTTTAATTTCATCTAATAATTTAATTATAGAGCAGAGGTGAGCATAACAACATTAAATCAGAAGATAATTTAACACCAAACAGAACTATGAGTCTCCAGCAAAACCCGATAAATAAAGTATAATGCTAAATATTTGACAGAATGCTAATAATTGTAATATGCATTCATTAGCAGGATTGACATCCCTATAAATAAATGAATGGGAGGTCCAGTAACATCATGCCAGAGCATCTCTTATAAATCTAATGTTATTCTCCATGCAGCCTGTTTACATGAGGCCCAATCTGTTCATTCATACAGGCTCTCTCTCTCTCTCTCTCTCTCTCTCTCTCTCTCTCTCTCTCTCTCTCTCTCTCTCTCTCTCTCTCTCTCTCTCTGTATGTGGATGTGTATGTGTGTGCGTGTGTGTGTGTGTGTGTGTGTGTGTGTGTGTGTGTGTGTGTGTGTGTGTATATTTTAATGTGCATCCTTTGCATGAGAAAGAAGAGAGAGAGAGACATCTAAAGGGCTGAAGCGCCATCTGGTGGAGATGCACCATGGGTGGTTTGCACTGAAATAATAATCCATCTGCACACTTACGATCCCTCATCACCAGGTTAAAACAAAAATAACTGCAGAGATGTTGCATAAAATGTTATTCTGAAACTCTAAAATAAAACTTTAGGGTTTGACAGTTTAGTGCTGCAGGTTGATCCGCATGAGTTCAGTTTCTTCATGTGGTTTGTTTGTCCCTGAGAGAAACAGTTTTGAAAGGTGATTTTATGTCAGAGAACAGGGCATTGTTCCAGTTTTTTATTGTTAAACATGTTTTTAAAATATATATTTCATACTATTATACTCCTTGGTTTGTTGACGGTTAAGGTTAGGTAGGAAAAATTTAAAATTATAATAAATAAACCTGAAATTTAAGAAAGAAATCAACACAATAATCCGGACGTTTATTTTTACGTTTTATTTTCATAATGCAAATTTATATCCGTATACTTGCACCTTACACAGATTATTTAATTCTGTTACTTTTTATCCACATTTGAATTATCTTTAGAGGATATTTTCTTGTACCAAGTGCAAAGTAAACCTGTCATGTTTTGGCATCACAACAAGCGACCGAAGCTGATTTGTTTGCAAAGTAGCCGCTGAAGCTTGTCCACGCGTTTCAGCTCAATTCTTTGTACACAAAAGACTTATTTGGCATAATGCATGTAGAGAGAGTTCACTGTTCTGTCCTCTCTAATTGGCGCTGTCAGGCGTCCCTTCGCTGGCTTGTTTCGCAGTCTGATCGGATAACCCAGTCCACATGAAGAGAGGAGTGAACGACAGCCTGGGCAAAGTAAAAGAGAGATAGAGGAGAGGAGGAATAAAAAAAAGAGAAAACAAATGAAAGAAGAAGGCAGAATGAGAAGAGATGCAAGTTGTTAAGAGGTGGTGAGCTGCTTGAGAGAGATCAACTGCCAGGCAGACGACAGGCTTCTCTCTCTTTTATACATAAATAGTTGTCTCTCGCTCTGTATTTCGACAAACAATCGCTGATCAGAGGTGTGTAAGCAGGTGGAGGAGGAGGGACTCTAATGCAACATGACAAAAGTGCTACTTTGATATCCCTGATATCGTTCTCCTCGTTAGGAGGTAAATGCCACTGATAAGATAGAATGTGAAAACAGACATGGAGGCCCTGCTTTAAAGTGCGGGGAGGAGTGGGATGTGTAAGGGAGGAGAGGAGAAGAATGCAATCATATTATTCTCTTTTATTCTGTCTTTCTCACTAACTCGTCAGCCTCCATCCGTCCAGGACACTCGTTCACGATCACCTCTTTTTTATTCTCATTTTCATGCATAATTGTATTTGTGTTCCATTATTCACCAGCCTTGCTTCTGTCTGTATGTGTGTGTTTGTGTGCAAGGAGTGTGCGTGTACAACGTGTCCGTGTGTGTGTGTGTGTGTGTGTGTGCGTGTGTGTGTGTGTGTGTGTGTGTGTGTGTGTGTGTGTGTGTGTGTGTGTGTGTGTGTGTGTGTGTGTGTACGTGTGTGACAGTAATACCTGTGTTACAGTCGAAAGTAAGTAACTTCAGAAGTCAAGTGTATCAGGTTGCCGGGATCTTCTTTGTGGTGACAACAGTGATAAATAATGGAAAGCAGATGTTGGCATCTTGATCTGAAATTTTCATGAAACTTCGCTAACGTGATTAAAGTGTACGTCTTCCTCAGTCACTCCGAGTCTTTTAACTCGGCTCTCCAGGGAGTGGCAACAAATCATGGTTGAGACAACATGTCAAATCATTGAAAATCTTATGCATGTTAGAAACAGCCCCCCCCCCCCCTTTTTTCCTCTCTAACATTCGAACTCCTTCTCTCTTCATTGAAGCCGACAAACACCGACAAAAGTTTGATATTTTTTACACTTTTTGTAATGTCCCTGTCATATTTTTCATTTCAAGTTTATTTAACTACACTTGCACTATTTCAGCAGCTTAGACCCTTGTGAAAATATACTAGTTTTTTACTCTTTAGGGCTTTTGTTCACCTGTTAAATTAGACATAGTACAAAAATGGAGACAATATATATAAAAAAAATCTAAACTTAACAATTTATTTTTATTTTTATGTGGTTGTGTGTAAGAATTTAAAAATATCAAACAGAGTGAATTAGCATTTATATTATTTATATTTAAATACTAATCCATGTAGATTTCTGTGTATTACTGTGAGAGCTTGTGCAAGTGCCTTGAGATTATATATGTTGTGATTTGCCGCTTTACAAATAAAACTGCATCTCAGTAGAAACTGGTTCCACGTCTAAACCTTTAAGATCAACTCTATCAAATCGTTTCAGTGGCGAGTTGAGAAACTTGAGCTCCAGCGTGCCGAGTGTCTTCTCGTGTGAAAAGTGATCTATATTTCAGAGGAATTTAATGACATTTCTATTTTCTCCTCTTGGAGAGACCTCGGGATTCATCTTTATATTCCTTTTCCTTTTTTCTTTTTTTTTTGTAGGGGTGGATAAATGCATTTGCAGCTTCCGCTCAGCGAAGGTTTTATTTATATCTGAGGATGCATTTAAGAGCCCGGCTGCTGTCACAGGGAGATGGCTTTGCACACTTTGGATCGCGAGGTGCAAATGTATGAAAAGAGGCTCGAGCCGGAGATTCAGCGCAAAGTAGCTGGGAGTGTTGTGGCAGCAGAAATATCAGATCACTTAAATGCTTTCTCAAACATTTCTTGAGGAGGCACCAAGATCATCTTTTATCTCTCCATTTTTCTCTCCGTCTTCTTCCCCCCCAACCCCTGTCTCCCAATTTCCTCTCCCTCTCTCTCCTCCGTCCCTGAAACGACGACACCTCACCTACAGCACCTCTGAGCACAGTTTCCCTTCTGCTTTGACACCAATAGATGAGTAATGGCACTGGGATGAGATTAATAATGTTTTTCTTAATCTGTTATTTCTCTCATTTCCTCTTCTTTTTACCTGCTCACTCAAAAGATATATCCGTCCTTAACTTTTTATCGGACGGGGTCAGAATATATATATATATTTTTTAAATGACACAACCCAAATAAATGAAGGATAATTATTATGATATTCTTCATTTTTCATTTCAACAAATCCCCTGAAAAGACTCAAATTAACAGTAAATTGATCAGTCAGTGTATTTATGTTTTGTGTTTTTAAAAACACATTAAGGAAATAAAAATACTTCCAAACAAATACACAATTTACTTTGAAATTATATGTGGTTTAATTTTGTTTATGCAGAGGATCAACTGTAGCTTTTAGCAAACTTTACTCAAAGATTGAAATCTAAATATCTATTTTAAAGAGATCCTTCCTCCATTTTTTCGTGATTTGTTCTCCTATAATCAACAGTTTCATGATCGCTGTGCCTGTAACGACTTTAACGCCAATCTGTCGAACATCTCAATCACAGGTTTGATTGACAGAGGATCAGCGTTGGAATGCTCCGCTATCTCACGTCTGAAATTTTGAAAAAGCTGTTAAAGGTTTGTTTTCCTCTTTGAGATGTTTTACTTTCTAGGTTATCTTTGAAAACTGTTTACTTTACTCCATTCATCCTAATTGAATTTACATATTTTGTTTACTGGCAAATAGATTTCTCATGTTTTTTATTTCAAATGATCTAAATCTCTCAGGTTTTTTTATTTTTGCATCTGTCCATCACATTTCTTTTCTTTTATCTGTGTATATAAGTTTGCAACTCTAATATTTTAGTAAACCAATAGAAAAATAGGAAGAGAATGACAAGGAAGTGCTGGTCTTTTCATTGGATTTGTTAATTTTAAGATGAACATACTTCATATTATACCAGATGAAGCAGAACACAAGTGAGTATTTAACCTTTTGACCTTAGTTCCCATCTTCGTAAGTATTAAACAGTTGAAAATAATATGAGGATGATGTGATCAGGGCCTCATTGTTTCTCTGACTGCTGATGTTCTATCTCACAGTTGTGTGACTTCTCCTCAACACCAGCCCACCAGTGAACTGCGCCTCCTGCACCTCCTGCATTATAATGTAATACAACAATTTGTGCAGTAATTGAACAGAAGTAGGAGGGAGGATTTCTGCTGACTCAAATTTACATTGTCGTTGGACTCTCCCTATACCTCTAATCCGCTCTATTTGGGCTTTACAGAGCAAGCACCACAAATTGCATAAAAGAATGTGTGTAAATGAGTATGAAAGGCTATATTCTTTTCAACGAGCCAATGATAGCTGTTTTCACATTCCATCTCTTTTTTGTGTTTTCTCTCCCACCTTTCACTCTCTTCCCCGAGGCCATAAAACAGTACTTTTACATATATTACCTTTTGATTAATGGAGCTGTATTCATTATTCTGCCCTATTGCTAATTAGAAAACGCACCCTGCTAATGATATACAGTTGGAATAATACTTGCCCACAAGGCACACAACCACATCAGGTTTCACGCTCGCGCGCTCCTGGATACGAGCCTTTACTCATGGAGCCTGATCTTCCTCCTTCTTCTTCTTCTCTGCGCGGCTTGTCCATTAGCAAAAGAGTCACGGCGAGCGGTGGGGTGTCATTGTTTTTATTCTGGCATAATGAGACCTGTTCTCTCCCGGGAGTTGTCGCTGAGGGTTGATGAGGTGTGCGAGCACTGAGTCAGTCTTAATCAGGAGATCTGAGAGCGTGTGTGTGTGGATCTGTGTGTGTATGTGTGTCTGTGTATCTGTGTGAGTGTGTCTGTGTGTGTGTGTGTGTGTGTGTGTGTGGTCTTGATTGATTGATTTCTTGAACTGTGCATCTGAATATCCCCATTTTGTCTCTGTCTTATATCTATTGAAAGAAAGATATCCCCTTTAATAAAACCAGATATGAACAATGGGATTACCCTTAAAGGTTAATATGGCAGAGTGGTGCTGAGTGGGGGGGCTGATTCCACTGCTCTGAGTTTGCTCCTGTGTGTGACTGTCACGGTCCAAACGACCGATGGCAGCGACAAACATCAGCATCACACCAGCGGACGTCTGTCACTGTACTAACGCAGGTTTATTCCCCCTGGCCCGGCTCTAACTGCGTTAATGGCTGGAGGGGGTGTGATGGAGGCGGAGTGGGGGGGTGGAGAGGGTCACAACATATTGGTGACAAGGTAAAACTCACTTTAGAGCTGTCGTTTGTCCTCTTCAGTACAACACTGATACTTGGCATCGGGCCATTATGCACATTAAATATTTGTTTTTTTCATGTTAGTAGTTTTATTTGTGTCATATTATAATATCTACTTCTACGTTAGCTTTATCATACTTGCTATAATTTTAAGATGAGGTGTAAACGTATATCTGAAGTGCTCTAAGTGAAAGCTTTAGGTTGTGACACTCTGACTCCAGGGTTTTTATTTGTTATTTTACTGCATTAGTACCTGATACCTGGTACCTGGATTTTACAGGAAAGCTACAAGAAGATTTAACATTTCTGTTTTTTAAACCAACCAGTATACAACTTGTACGGCACTACAAAACACTATGAATATTATGTATCTATAAATTTGTCATAAAGTTATCTAATTATCTTAATCATTCGGCAGATTATTCCCAGAAATTACTTACGTCTTTATACTATCTTGTTATTTAAAAAATTATGATGGTATTTTCACGAATTTATTTTTATTTTGAAGGGCTTTGGACTCCAGAACACCTCAAGTGCTGAATAACATCTAAACTAAAACAGATTTGATCCATTTGAGCCATAACTTCATTCCCTATATCAGACTGAATCCTCATAATATGTCTAAGACTGCTGTGACTGCTTTGTTTAAAGGCAGCTCTTTATTCCTTTAAGGAAAATCTTCAACCAATCCCGTCTCTCTGGTCTCTCCATTGGATTCCCTCCTGGTTTGACTGGTAGCCTCAACACACACAGAGGCTCCTACACATGCCGAACAAAATGACCGTACTAAAAGTTAAGCATCTGCTGGGAGGAAAACCGGGACCTTGTCTAACGGAGATTTATCTTTGGTTTCATTTGACCCTGTAATAACGGCAGTGAAAAAGCGATAGGAGCTGCAGCAGCTGGAGAAAGACGAGGTCCGCTCTCTGGAGTAGACAGAGAGAGGGAGAGAGGTCAGAGGTTAGGGAGAAAACCTCGGTAGTAGTGCCAGGCAGCCGTTAACACTTCTCAGCATTTTCTGAGATTACCTCGTCTTTTCTCTCTGTTCCACTCTCTCCGAGCACCATTACAGCCCAACACAGCCATTAGAGATCAACAGCTCATACGGTCCTAATAGCACCCTCGCAGAGCTCTGGGGTCTACTAACCCACAGCCTCTCTCTGTGTGTGCTGTGATGCTGCTGCTGAAGTTCTCACTCGGGTCAAGTAGGTTAATATTGAGGGTGGGCTTGAGGAGCCACAGTCTGTGTTACATCCATGTTAGCAGCGGGTTCAGCCTCTATAGTTAAATAGTCATGATAATTCAGTGCTTTATTGATCCCGCTGTGGGGAAAGTGTTAATTCCTCCAAGGGGCAAGTGCTCAGTCAGCTGCAAAGAGATGTTCACAGGGCTGTGGTTGTTTCACTGTCCTGCTCAAGGCCACCGCAGCAGGGTGGATGCTCATTGGCTCAAGGCTTGAACTGGACTCACCTGCTGGATTTATAGCAGAAGCATAAAATTGAATTCGATGCAACATGTGACTAAGGTTGGGGAAGTTGCAGCTCGGGTTTTCTTTCTTTCTTTTTAATTTCCTGCTGATAATAGGATATTGGTTGTTGGGGCCATAGAATACGAAGGATTATATACTGGATGTCTGCAGGTCTTCTTAAGTGTCAGAGAGACGGTGAATCAGAAGTTCATCATAAAGGAAGATTGATAATAATATAATTTAATAATTATTGTTGTTATTTTGTCTCTTTGTGGTTGTTTTGCATTTTATTTATAAGTTGTGGTCGCCGTGTGTCTCTGGGATATCTCAGTCTGTCTTCGTTGCCCTTTAACTGCACCTGTGACTTTCAAACAAGAAATATTTACAATCACTTATACAGAAGCATTGGCCCAAAGGCCCCCTGTCCCCTTTTGCCCCTGAGCCATGGGCCTGTGCCCTGTGGGGCTGTTCAATAGTCCATCCAATGATCCAGGTCACGCTAATTGATTTACTATGTTACTTAAGGAATTATACACAGCTGGAAAGCACTGACAAAAATGTATCATGTCAGTTAATCCATGTACTTAAAAAATAATTGTAGTCCCTGTTGTTTATGTTTTATTGCTTTCTCTATTGTATTAGGTCTAATTTGGAGAGAATATTGCAGAAGCCTTCGTGTGTGTGACTCACATTCACAACCTGTCTGTTAAGAATAGTGTTGGATTATTTTATAATACCGATAATAATAATGTTATCCATGACAAAACAGATTTATTTGCCTCAGTTTATCCATTTAGGTTACAGGTTAGAAAATGCTAACATATAGTAGTATGGGTCAAGTTGGCTGTAAACAGAGAGATTTCCTTGTCAATGTCAAGATGCCAACAGAAGCACTGAAGCATCTCAATGGTAAAACATGAGACTTGTGATGAGTCGGAAATTGTTTGTTTTCTGGTTTTTCTGAGTTAATGCAGCTTCAGAATATGTTTTGCATATGGTTGATGTGGCTGATTCTGTGCAGCTAGGTCATTTCTGCCAGGGATGTATGATTCTATTCTTAGGACCAGTACAAATCTCCTACTTTTGTCCTTTTAAAATGTGTTTCCTATGTTTATAAGTTTCCTGTTTCTCTGGAAGAGAAGCTCCGCTCCGCTCAGTGTGAGAAATGTAATCGTTCTGCATTGACACAGTCAAAATGACAGAATCTAGACGGGACGGGATTGGCAACTCAAACAGATCTGCCATTGGGCAGGAAGAGACAAATTGGTACCGGACGAGAAATATTTTTGCTCCCCTGTCCCTCTAGACCCTCCGATTTGAGTCTCACTTTTACACGTCGATAACATCGCACACGCAGAACTTACCGAGCCCTCCAGAGGCGGTGACGTGTCTGTCAGAGTGACACGAAGGCATGGAAGTCAAAACATAAACTCAGAGAGAGAAGGAGAGCAGGAGGCAGCACGTATTTCAATATCAGACTTCATATTTAGAATTATGATGAATTCTAGCTTCTTTTTCACAAATCTGCAATCAAATTTATTTCTCTAAATGGTGTGAGACCTCTGTCAGCTCCGATCCTGTGCCTGACACAACCTCATCATCACCTGCACTTCAATTGAATTAAAAATGATGTACAAATTACAGTACTCAGCACAGAAATGCATTAAATATATGTGATCGTATTGTTCAGTAAGGTCTTAAATTTGTATAAATACATACATCATATACATATATCTGTATCAGTTTACAGTCAATTATTGTACCTGATATCATCTCTCTGTATGGACAAACATTAGTGTTATACTTCCCCTCACAGTATTACTGTATCTGGGCCAACGTGTCACAGCATATCGTAGATACTGTGGAAAAGTGAAAAGTAATGACACAAGCACAAACGCTGGCGGTAAGGCGTAAAAACATCTAAATAAATCAAGATGCTTTTTATTGTTCTTTTCTCTCTCGTACAGTCGCTCGTCCGTCCTCCAGATGATTGACCTCCTGTTAACTTTTCACATAATCAAACACTGTGTCCTCAACTTTAAACTTTTTTCTCTGAACTTAGTTTCACGCTTGTCTCCTGCTCTGTATCACTCTGCCTCTTTTCTGCCCCTAAACCATCATCATCATCATCTTCATCTTCATCTTCTTCATCACTGATCCTTGTTCTGCATCTCTGCAACCAACTTTCCACGGGGGCCAACCTCACACTTTCAAAGAGTTGAGTTGGAGGTGCAGGCGAGAGTGCTGGCATGGATCCCCGGGACAGCAGGCCAATTATAAAATTATGAGTGAATACTTCCTCTAGATCCCCTTGTTGCCCTAGAGAACCGCATTACCCAGAAGCCTTGGCTTTGAACACCTCTCCCACTCTAAAAAAAATGACACAACCTCCAGTGCTGGCTCCTGTCAGGCAAAGGTTTCCTGCAACAGAAGCCATCTTTTTTTCCTTCTTCTTCTTCCTTTTTTCTCCTCTTCTTCCCATTCCTCCCCAAGTGTTTTAAAGCAGCAGCCGCATTTCCTATCAGCGTCGGTTTAAAGGCGGCGCTGGCAACATGACAGCCAGAAGAAACACTGAGTGCCACAACTGACATATTCCCCATCCTTTTGGCATGTCATCTCCCTTTATCTGGACACCTGATTGATTCTGACAGCCTATATTGGGTATTTCATATGAAAGAGAATTTTGCGATTAAATGTTAATGAGTTGGAATTTCTCTCAGTGCTTTTATTACAGGCCGCCAGTTTTGAACATTTTTCAAAGTAACACACCCAAATTCCACTGTTTGCTATGAATTAATAATACAGTCTTGTCACTGAAGTATCATGCATTCTTTAATCAGGCTGCGGGTCTGAAACAGAGGCTTCTTGAAAGGTATTTCTTTATGATCAGAACAATTAGGAACTTAGCGGCAATCATGAAGGGCTGCTCACGGAGTCACGCATGCATCTATACAGTATGAATGTGAATGCCAAGAATCAGAGCCGGGGCAGGGACCCCTGGGGTGGACTCTGCCGCGGCGGCTTTCTTACAGCCGCGATCTGAGCTATGTGTCTTTCCTGGCTCACATCACTCATGACTGGGGACTTGAGAGGCCATCGGCTGTGTGAACTGCGGGGACAAAAGAACAGAACCACACGTCTTTGTTCCGTGTTCTCGATGTGCTCGCCAAGTTGTAAAATAAACATTCCCAAGTTTGGCTCGTGCTCCCTCCATCCTCCCCTCCCCTTCCTGCAGCCAAGTCTGGAACCAGCCCTCCGCTCCTGCTCTTGTTTTCGTTGAGGACAAGACGCAAAGTCTGTGTTGGTTGTTTGCGGTGTTTGGTCTCCTTTGTGTTGAACCGTATTGGCGCTGACACGTAGCTCGTGTCTGCATCTGCCTCATACCTGAAGTTGCTCTGCGGCTTTTCCTACAAGTGCCGACATGGGGAGGAGACGGGAACCAGCCAGACTGTTTTAGTTCAACATCTCAGATCACCATACTGCCTTCCTCACCCCCGTGCTCTCTTTACCACTTTACCAGCCTCAACCAAGTGCACGCACGGTTTCGGTGGGTGCACTGGCGCGGGAATAAAGCAGCTAGAGGGAAAATTGAGGGTTCAGCAAAATGTCTGTGGTGCACTCGGCATCAAATGCAGGGGATGGTATGTTCTCTTGAAATTTGATCTAGTATCTGTATTGTAAGTCTCCCGCAGTCTCATATCTGTGGTGTGTGAACGCTGACTTTCCCTCACAGAGACTGTGACACCACGATTTAGTTTGTGTCAAAAGAGCGAAAGGCCTTGATGGAAACTGTTGACTTTCTGTCTCTGTGTTGTTTTCATGAGTTGGTTGTCGAGTCTCCGCTGTTGCTGTTGTGTAAAAGTATAAAAGTATAAAAGCTTGTTGCAGACAGACCTCTGCACTCTCCCTCTGTTCCTCGAGCAGAAGTTAGAACAGTTGGTGCCCCTCAATAAGTCATACCACCTCATCATCCCAACTCAGGAACACGCAACAGTCGGGAGGAGTTTCAGGTAAAGGCCCGGCTAATTAGTTCCCATCAAAAATGTAATTCTTTTTTTGGAATTACGCCGCGAGGCCTGGGTAGCCAAAAGCGAAGATACCTGGCGGAGAAAAAAAAAAAAAAAGGAATGAAAAAAGATATTCTAACCTCGAGCCATAAGTACATTTATATGCTTGACATGACTCTGCCATCAATGTTGGGTCGAATTCTAATTTAATTTCTGAGATGTATGTGTAATTTTGCCATTAATATGAAAGTTACCACCCTAAATATTTTACGCCTCTCATGGATATTGTGAGCGCCTCATATATCCTTCAAGAGTGTATTAATTAATAAACTCTTTTCTGATACTTTTCTCTTTTTTTTTTGCTGGAAACTTGTAATAGGAGCAAGCAGGTAGGATGATATAGTGAGAGCAGCCAGAACACAGTTGTCTGGCGCCTCATTAACGTCCCCACTTCATTAGGAAGAGGCTTTTTTTTTTTTTTTTCTGTCATCTTTTTTATTATGTGCCAGTGTTGTGTGGCCTTTAAGGTAATTAATAATGAATTAATTAACCAAATTAATTCCTAGGTTCGAAACGTTGTTCAGTAGTGAGGCCAGTCAGTTTGGATTTGGGCCCTGATGGGTGAGGCCCTTTACAAGCTGATGTTGTTCATGCTTCTGACAGTGCCAGCCCCCTGTCTAAAAGCCCTAGCAAGTGCCATTTGTCTCCGGGTTAACAGAAAGACGAGATATAGGGCGGGCTGAATTATTTAAGCTCCCACAACACATGCACTTTTGCTTTTCAAGCATGAGTTATAATTTAATTAGAAACTTCTGGTGCGTTGCTGGCTATTTAAATATTAAAATCTTCCGCTGATCACATTGGATTAGCCATCCCTGTGAAATTCCCTGAGATGTCAGTTGTTGTCTTTCTGTCGCTCCCCCCCACCCCCCCTCCTCTTCCTCCTCTCTCTCTCTCTCTTTCTCTTCTCACTCTCGTCGCTTTCTTACATTTCCATCAGTGTTCTCTGAACTCGATCCCGCGCTTGCACGTTGTTTGTCGACTCCTCCATTAAAGACAAAGGCGTCGTGGTGGACCTCTGGGAACCTTAATGGGTCGCGGTGTGCGTGAGTGTGTGAACACGGAGCTGACCTGATGTGAATGAGATGAGAGAGGTTACACTCGTTATCAGGTCTACAGGCAAAGAATATTCCATTAGGAGTCTCAGCTGACAGGATTAAAACAAAGGGGGGTGAGGGTTGTGGTGTGAGATGGACGCCCTGTCTCCAGCTTCAGGCCTGTTGTCCACCGCCTTTTGTCTCTGAAACATGCAACCTGTTGACATGTGGTGCTGCTGGTGTGTTTGTCACTGTGTTTACATGCAGAGCTGCCGGAGCAATTCAAACCTCATTAAAAACCACATTGAAATGACACCTTTTATTTCAAATTTCAGTCCTACAACATAATAACCTTGCACTACAAGGTACCACATCCCCTGTATTTTGGCTGTATTTTGAAATACAGATAAATGTGAAATACAATAACTGATATGATATTTAACTTTATTTGTTATTTCTGTCCTTATCAGCCTCGAGGTTAACCTTAGATAAATCCTCCGGTGGGAAACAGGATGTTGATTTATGTTATGATGATTAAAAACATTTATATACGAACAATAAAGAACCCCAAATAAATACGTAGAAAAAACATTAAATACATTGAAAATCATACGTGTGTTTTACATTCATATGCATTAATGCTCAAATAAATGGTTTTATCCACATATACAGTGTACACATATATAAAACCACTTTTTACACTCGTACTCTTGAGCAAAGTGTCATAGTGAGGTATATTGCCTACACTGCATATAGGGTGTATTACATCCAGCATCTCCTACGAGCCCGAGACAGTCCCAGGTTGAAATGTCTCCATGTTTGACAGACCCTGTCAGGGGTCTCAGGGAACTTGTCAGTCTCCAGACACGGCTGCAGCAGTAGAGACACGGCAAAGATGTTTTCAGACAGCAGAGATTGCAGTTTAAAAAGTGGAAAGAGAGAGAAGAGAGCGTGTGTATTCACTGAAGAAAGAGGACTGTGTCAAATTAGATATGATGTGGACACGTTTGCACTGGGGAAACTCATGTAGATGCAGTTTGTTTCAGTGCCAACAAATCAGTCATTGTTTAAATAACAAGGATGGTGATATTTAAAGATTTAAAAAATCTGCTACACTCAGAGAGCTGGATCATTCAGGTCTGAGTCCATCTATTCCTACTGAAGAAATAAATCTTTAAAAACAGGTCACTAATGTTAATTTCCCACAATAACAGCAGTGAATTATGCATTTTTTGCAGAATATTTTCAGCTGCGTATTAATGGCCTACACATTTATTTACAACAGCAGGAAGGTGCATGTGAGATTAAATCAGATGTGTTTTAAACACTTTTCGGACGACACTGATCAACTGTGGCACGGATCACAGGGTTTATCCGGCTTTTCCAATGCAGATTATTGTTAATAGGCTTGATTTATTGTTGGTTCTAATACTTTAATTAGATTTTTCGTGACAGTATGAAAGTACAAAGTATTGCCTCCATCACGCAACAATGTGAAAGGTGCTGTCACAGAGAAGCTACACATTTACAGAATAGGAATCGTAAATCCCAGAAAAAGGTTTGACTTTTTCAAAAGGACTTTCATGGAGCAGCAATCTCACATGGTCCGCCCTCTGTGAATGATGTCATGAATATGTGTGCATGAGAGAGAGTGTGTACAGCCTGTGCACGGCCTCGCTGCACAGTTTATATGTGAATTATGGGTGACAGGTTGCTCAATCCTTCCCCTAGTCAACTCAGCGACACACACTCCATCTCCACTGGCAAAGATGTACAAGTGATTCCTAGCTGTGGGCCAGCCAGCTAATTATAAACCAGCATCTACAGAACTTTAATCTTCTCCCGCAGACGGTTATTTATTCCTTCGCGCAGCAAAGTTATCTGTTAGCTCCGGCTCCTCTTTCTTCCACCAGATCAATTGATATATACAGCATATACATACAGTCTAATCGCCTGTCTTTGATTTAGAAATAGCTCTCACGCAGCAGCTATAGAAGGTGTGTGTGTCAGTCTTCCTGTGTATTTCTACCTGTCATGTTGTGTGTCTGAACAGGTGTATGTGTCTGCTCACAGTGGGTGCTTAGCGTGCCCTGTTTCTCTGAAGCCTGGGAGGGGCCGTGGCAGTAGCTCTGCGATCGCATGTCAATCAGGCAGCGCTGCAGACGGCCTCTCAGGCCCCCCCATCGCGTAGGGTCCTGTTCTTCTCCTGTCTCGTCCTGTCATCCCGATTCCCTTTCATCTCCTCGTCTGTTCCTCCCTCGATCCCTCAATCACCGTCATCAGTTATTCTCAGAGAAGCATGCCTCGCTTACAATCTCCTTTGTATTCAGGATCCGCCGCATAATTTCAGGATTATTGGTTATGAAACGGTATAAAATTAAACAGATATCGGTCTCAGCAGCATCTGAAAGACTAATGTGGTGCATTGCTTTTTTCACATTTTGTTATCTTTCAACCTCATGCTAAAACACTTTATCTACACTGTTTTTATTATTTATTTTTTATTATATTTCTTAACGTAAATATCAAATTAACATGTATGTATATTGTATGGACTGCTTAGTTAACCTTAACAGATGCCTTTTTAAAGGGAGAGACCAAGACCCTGATGGTCTCTCTGGTTGAGCGCTGGTGGTCTTGTGTGGAAAGCAACAAGGCACAGAGATTTGATTAATGACAAACTGTTCAAGGCTCTTTACTTGGCTTATAGTCTGAATGTTCGAGCATGAGCCCTGACTTGAGCCCAACCAGACATGTCTGTTGAGATGGTCAATATCCAACCAGACAGAAGTTAAGAGGATCTGTTGAGAAGAATGACAGAAAATCCTCAAATCCACGACTACAAAGCTTGGGGTGGAATAAACGTTTCAAAGAGAAATGGTTAGAAACCTGAGCTAAATTTCAAGTCACAACAAAGGTTCTGAGTAAGCATATGTGGGCTTCGAGTAAATACTAAGTCTATCCATCTACCTATCCATCCACCTATCTATCTGTCCATCCATCCTTCCATTCATCTATCTGTCCACCCATCCATCCATCCATCCATCCATCCATCCATCCATCCATCCATCCATCCATCCATCCATCCATCTATCCATCCATCCATCCATCCATCCATCCATCCATCCATCCATCCATCCATCCATCCATCCATCCATCTATCTGTCCGTCCATCCATCTATCTATCTGTCCATCAATCCTTCCATTCCTCTAGCTATCTGTACATTCACCCATTCATCTATCTCTCCGTCCATCCATCCATCCATCTATCTATCTGTCCATCCATCCATCCATCCATCCTTCCATTCATCTATCTATCTATCCATTCACCCATCCACAAATCTGTCAGTCCATCCATCCATCCATCTATCCCTTTACACTGATGATAAGATCCTGTCTCTGCTTTGAAATTCAAATCATCCTTCCCCCCAGATGAGCTGCTCTGGTGACATGCAGGTGTAAGTGCCTGCAGGAACTCAGGTATAAAGCACAGTATGCTCCGCATGCACTGCAGAAAGAATCAAAGCAGCAGGTCTCTGGGAGCCCGAGTGTTTGAGCGTCTATCACAGTGAAGGGGACTGATGTGAGGGGACTAAAGAGGACAGTGGAGACACCAGTGACAGAGGTGTTAGTGCCTCCTTCTCCTTCCACTTAGCTGTTAGTAGACATCCAAACATCTCAGTGAGCTGCGACTCGTTGTAAGCAGCTAGGCATCGGTTGCAATCCAAAAACAGAGTGGAATGCCAGGGGCAGGCGATCGGGAGCATTATACAGGCTTTTCTCGAATATGTTTGAATAATTAAAAGCCACTTAGTCCCATTTGAATGGTTGAGTGTCGTGGATCAACTACACCTATGGAGGCATTGGGGTCAGCGTGGCTAGCAGGGACAGGCATTCATGCTACGGCTTCTCACATATTCATGAAATGTGAGTGTATGAATTTTTCCCGAAGTCCTCGTGTCACAACACACAGCCGTGGATAATTAAGGAATGTTGCAATATTTCATTTCTGCAGGCAAAACCCAGCCCCCTCCACACCTTGTATTATAAGCATAATTCTATGATGATAAAGCTAGTTAAGGCAAACCTAATGTTATATTAAAGTGGAGTTAATCAATGCAAGGGAACCTTCTTACCATATATTATTATGCGCTACAGAATGCTTTAATGTGCAGGGGGAAAAAAGACCCTTCTTTGTTGGCCAGGAGTAGACATTATATTACTACAGGTTAATAAAACTTTGGGTTTCTTAATTTTTCATAGTGGTTAGTGCATGTGTAAATATTTAATGAGGTCTTTATGCTCCAGATATTCCAACAAAAAGGTTAATAAGCTCTAAGATGGAGGATAGGGTATATAATCGTTGGTCTGTCCCACAGAGTTAGGAAGGATGGCGGAGCCGTAACAAAAGACCCAGAAGAGAGAAGTGAGAAGGAAGAGGAGGGAAATGACACCGCATTATAAAATACAAGTATTAAAAATAGAATTATATAGATATACAGTATACATAAATATGAGTTAGCTGTAATCTTTTAATAAACCATATAATTTTTAGTAGCCATTTTTTCGAGTAGCCGATTAAAGAAAATGTATTTTCACTATAGAATCTTCAGACTAATGAAGTGGAATCTACATATTTATTGTGTTTAAGTTAAGTTTATTGGTTTATTTAACTGGGATTGTGCACAACATAACTGAGCCAGAGTTAGCAATATGGCTAACATATTTGGTCTCCGAGGCAATATGACAATAAAGCAACAGTTATAACAGTTTAAACCTTAATGCAGGAACGTCAGTTTGATGTTTTCCTATTTTTCAGTCAGCATTTTAACATCACATAAATTAACTAAATCAGTTAAAGTAAAAACAAACTAGAATACTTCTCAAGATATTAGGATGAAATAATAATAAGAACAAAATTAAATGATATGGACGGTAACAGCAATTGTTAATGAGCTCTTACATTTTCTCCTTTTCAGTCGGGTCTTAAATTTCTTTTTCACTTTACTGAGGTAAAAGGATCTTATGAAATGAAATCCACATATTGACATGGGCCTAGAGCTGGGAAGCCTGAGTGTCACTTCCATTTAACTCGTCTTCCACCATCATGCTCTGCTGAAAGCCCCGTCCCATCTGAAGCATATAGCTCTTTCCTTAATTAACACACACACTGTGGTGTGTTGCAATATCAAATGAATATTTCAGTGGCTGCTTCATTTTATGGCCGCCACCATTTGAATGGGCCTTAATAGAGTGACAAGACATTCCCAACGACCACTGTCCCATGAAAAATGCACAAGCCACTTAAAACCAATGGCCAGTCACAAGAAGACACTTGGCCCCTCAAGACAAACCGAGCCTCCTCTCTTGATGAAGGGAAAGCAGGCGTCTTTCCAGCGCCCGCCATGGAAACTAATGCCCTCCCCTGCACACACATCTGTTCTGAAGATTGGATGAAATGGTTTGATAGTGAAACATTAGCTTCTTTTAAATCTCACGCCTGGCGAGTATTCCTCAAATGTAACGTAGAGTTAATAATTAAAGTGCCCCATTCGCACTGGTATTAATCGTCAACGCCATCTGAGTTCCTCCCCCCCAAAAAAAGGTCTTTGACTCAGAGGATGCTTGGGCATATTTGAACTGAGGATTTCGCCACTGAAGAGTTCCTGAAGAATGGAAAACAAAAAATAATAATCGATAGGCTTCTTTTGGGGTTTACTCACTTACCAATGCACAAAGACAAATGTTGACCTCACTGAGTGAGTTGCCTCAAAGTGCAATTTCATAATATCTGAAGTTCCCAAGACACTAATACGATCAGCATTTTCAACTTCTGCACCTCTACCTCTGTTTGACCTTTTATTTCTCCACATATTTGTAATATTACAGTATCAGGCAGTGTCAGAGTCTAAATAAACCATCACTCCTTATGGTTCCTTCTCATCCCTTGTTCATTAGGCAGCATTATCCCATGGCGGCCATGAGACATCTACAAATACGGTGTTGTTTACAGGGCCGTGACATTATTAAGACATGCAGTGAATCCTTCCCCTGCAGCGCTGCAAACTTCTGAAATATTAAAGCAAATAAGAGTCAAAAACCATCCTGGGAGTTCGAGAGAAGGAGAAACAGAGACAGTGGAGGAGAGGAGAAAGAGATTATTGACTGAGGTTAAAATTCAAATTTTCCCTTTGCAAACTATACAAACTAGGATTGCCGCCTAATTGTTGTTTGACTTCTCCAGCCACATCAGATTAAAGAGTCAGTCAATTTTAGCCATAAATTAAGTAGCTCATATCTTTAGGATCACACCGTTTCAGGATGGGCACTCAAATGTGAAATATGTCCAAAATCTTCCGCACCTGAGTCGTGATGTTGAGTAATGGCCAGACAAATATTTTTTAAAGAAGTTCTTATCTGTTTATTTCTGAGTCCAAGCGGATGTTTATGCCACATGTGATGAAACTCCTGGCGTTGCAAGAAAGGGACGAACATGAGGGTCACAGTCACTTTGACCTTTGACTAATCATCCTTGAGTCCACGGTAACCATAATGACTTTGACCATGGCTGACACCAGAATGCTCGTCAACACATATTATATAAACGGAAAAGCAAAAATTGACACTAAGCTCATTTTCTACCTCAGTGAAGGAGGTTGTGTTTTCATTGGCTTTTTCTGTGTCTGTTTGTTAGTGTTCCGCAACAAGTACTGAACAGAACTCCTATTCTATTAGATGAAGGGTTGAGGCATGACTCAAGGAAGAACCCAGAAAAATATAAATAAGATAAACTTGCAGATCCAGGATTTTCTTTAATTTCTTTACCATGGCGAGTGGAGTGTTAGCCTTTATTGGGGGGGTATGCTCTGCAATAAATAACTCTTTGTTTGAAGACTTTCTCTGAAGTTTTTTCTGTTTTGAACTTTTTCTGTTTCCTGTCGAAGAGCACCTCCATCGTACTTTGTTTGAACTTCTTTAATATAAAAGAGTTCCTCTGCCAATACAAACGAGACAGTATTGTTAAAATATCGTGTGCATCTATATGTACGTGCAGAGATCGAGAGAGGAAAAGTTAAAGAAAAAGAGCCAGAAGCAGAGGTCAAAGTAGGACAGAAGCAGTTTTAAAAGTAAGAAAGAAATTATGATTACGACGCATGATGAAAAGCCTGGAGAAACAAGGAAATATGGAGAGTGAGAGATGAGATGTGACTGAGAGCTGCAAGTTGTAGGTGTTAAACTTTGATGCCTCTTGTGAGAGAAGCAGTAAAGTACAGTGTGGTCTGTGAGCAGCGGTAATAGAGCGAGGACCTATCCAGGCAGATCGACGGAGGGGGAGAAGGGGGGGGGTGGGGGCATTGTAGAAGTAAAAGCGAGAAGAAGCGAGCCATACAGAGTTTGAGCGAGACAGAGAGCAAGTTAGGGGCGTACGGATAGTTAGATGTGGAGAGAAACAAGAAGGTTATCCATGATTTAACGCCTGTGGGGCCGTGAGAGGAGCTGTGATTGCCGGCTGCTGGTGGATGAGGCTCGGGCCTTTCAGCTCATTTCATCATGGAGCTCCTAATGAGGCCTGAGCCCACTCCCTGAGCACGGGGGGCTCCAAACACACCTCAGATGGAGGGTACCGAGGGGCCCCGGCCTCCACCGGCAGCAACGCCTGGTCCTTGGCATGTGAAGGGGCGTGCGGGGGGGGACAGGTGCGGTGGGTGTTGCTCCAGGGTAAGCAGGGAGACCCACTTTGTCCCGAGGCAGTGTGAAAAGGTCACTGCCCGTGAGGAGTACCCACAGGCCCTCGCTGCAGGGCGTCTGGAGGGAGAGTTGTTTTTGTCCAAATCGGAAGTGGCAGGTTAAGAGGAGTGTGTCCATCAAAAAAATGTCACAGGAGTCGGCGTCGGAGCTTTCGTGTTTTTGGAGTTTGTTCCAGGATTCTCTGAAAGGACAGTTTGCCACAGATTCATGTACGGATTCCTCCTTTCTTAAGGTTCCTTCCAATTATTAAACACAGTTGTTACTGCGTCCTTCCGCCTGTTGTTTCATGTCACACCTTAGATCTTCCTCTTATCTCTTTGGAGAAACCGTGGAGGCGTGCGAGCGGCAGCGTACGTGGCGGTATGGGTGCCTCCTTAATGAGAGGCAGCTCTAGGGGATATGAAAGGCATAGCGGTGGGGCGGGTGGCAGGGGGGGGGGCAGGAGGTTTGCTGGTGGAGCGACCTGTCTGTTCACCCCAGCTCTGGCCTTTGTGCAGAGTTAATGATGCCACTAATATGTTCTTTAAAGACCACACTGTGATTCATGGCTTTCATTAGCCCCGTGTGCCAGGGTGTCTTTCTCCCTCTCTCTCTCTCTCTCTCTCTCGTTTCTGTCGCCCTTTTAATGATGGCCTGGAGACGAGGTGGCACGCTTGACCCTTAATCATACGAGCAAGAGGAGGCCGGGGTGAGTGAGGGGCGGTGATGAGATGGGAGGTTTTGGGGAGCAGGCAGGGGAGGAGGAGGAGGAGGAGGAGGAGGAGGAGGAGGAGGAGGAGGAGGAGGAGGAGGAGGAGGAGGAGGAGGAGGAGGAGGAGGAGGAGGAGGAGGAGGAGGAAGAAATCAGATGGTTGTTCTTCATAATCCCGCTCCCTAGGGCTGGTTAAGCAAGACTCGCCTTCCTCAGACAGGACATCGTAGCATCCAGAGTGTTCTTACATTAAAGCTTCCACATATTAACAGGATCTCATTCATACCTTTATTGATATATAAAAATTGTTTTTCTCTCTTGATTCCACTTCAGCTTGAAACATTCTTCAGCTCTGAAAGAAACACGAAACCTGGAGAATATCTGATGATCATTCAGGAAAAGATATGGTTTTAACCTTTAATAATATTGGAAATTATAACCAAAATAATTGTAAAGTTGAAGGAACAGCACAGAGAGAGTGCATTAATCCACAAAGGCCCAACTGTCCCCTTATTAAATCACATATAAATTCACAAAATCCAGATTTTCATTAGGATTTAAATTTAATTCCACACACATAAATATTAGTCCCCAAAACAACCCTGATTTTTTTTTCCCATCAAGATCAATTAATTATTCTTTGAAAACTTGCAACATTCAATAAAGTGATAAAACAAATTCCTGGATCCGGATCTGCACCAATATGCAAAGGGTTCTGCAGTGACCTATAACACATCCTTCCCGCAGGTAACGTGGTAAACCGTCCAGTAGTTCTTCAGTAAACAAGCTAAATAACAGACAGACAAACAAACCTAGACAACCTGCTTGGCAAAGGCAATAAGTTTGATGAGGTAAGAAACACAAACCTTCCATCCATGAAAATGTCTCTTTATTTTTATGAAAAAAGAAAAATGATTCAATAATTTTCATTGATAAGAATTCAAACATCACATAAGTATTTATTATATGAAACAAAAACCTATATTTGATTTTGTTCTGTTTTGGATTCTGGATTTAGTGATGACTCCTTTTTATTTGCATTTCCACATTTACAGCTGTTTTATTTCTAGTTTGTATGAATACTTACGGTGTATGGGATTGGTCATGTGATATGCGTTTTCAGGTGGGTTCTTCTGGTCTAAGTTCACTTCTGATGTGGAGCTAAAAACGCTCGTCCGGACTCAGGTCGCAATTAAAAAAGAAAAACATCCGAGTGTGGATGAAGCCAGAATCTCTCACCTCATCTCACCACTGTTTGTTGTGAGTCATATCAATAAATGATGAATAAATTACACACAGACTGTACTGAAGCCTGCCTTACAGAGAACCACAGTTGTTTACAAGTGTGTTGGGGGCCTGGCAGGTAGAGCCATATCATGTCCCTGTGTATCATGTTGTGCTGTCTTAGACCAGCACTGGGGAGGAGCTCAATAATTTACACTCTCCACTGTGATTGTAGGAAACACCTCGTGTGTTGCTTTTTAAAAATGTAAAGCAGGCCGTGTTCGTGCCTGCCCACCGACCACAGTGCGCACACACACACACACACACACACACACACACACACACACACACACACACACACACACAGACACACACACACACACACACACACACACACACACACACACACACACACACACACACACACACACACACACACTAACACAACATGGCTTTGGACCAGGCGAGCGCCCAGATGATAAAGAGCAGATGTTTTCAGCAGATACCTACCATCCTACACAACCCTCCCCCTCTTCCTCTTCCTCCCCTCCTCCTCCTCCGCCTTTATCTCCTCTGGTCTTCATCCAAGCCATCCATTTTTCTGCAGAGTAAAAACAGATTAGGGCCTAAATCCCCCGCAATTTGGGTCGTGGCCTTTTGTGTGCTCTGTAGGGGTGGCACTCGACTGGGGTCCCATTTGCCAGAGATCAGGGGGTTAGGCCGCTCAGTAATTGAGGGGGAGCCGCAGAGTATGGCCATGTTTGGGAAAATAATGATATTGAATTAAGAGCGAGTCTATGGTTGAGACCTGGGTATCAGTCAGAGGAAGAGTGGGACAAACATTGAAGAGAGAGACACCGGCAGAGGGAGGACAGTGAATACTCGGGTCCGTAAGAGGCTTTTCCCTCCAGTCAAAGATAGATATATATACAAGTTTAATAATATAGAAAAATATAAGAATATAGATTATATAAAAACAGTAAAACAAAAAAAGTGCTTTACTGAGAGTTAAGTTATGTTTGATAAACTTAAGCAATTAAATAAAGGGTATATTTTTTTATGTTGAGTTGCTGTTTTAACCTGAGAGCAAAGCAACTTCGAATAATGCCAAATTATTAGCAAACACTTCTTCACAACCTTAATTTATTGAGTTTAGAAAATGTTCAATTAGACATTTACTCATTTATTCATTTGAGATCCGATCACTCAGACCACATTCCGAGGTGGTTGCAAAGATCTTCTAGCTGAAACCATTGGACTGTAAATATAGATGAACGATGCTTTTCCACTTCCTCCCATTTTCCAGAAGTTAAGCCAAAATATGCTGGATATAAAAGCTGCCATCTTGTGCATTTGGAGCCCGAGATACTCGCACCCGGCCAATCACAAGTCAGTCTCACCTGTCAATCATGACGTCTCACCTCATCCCATTTTTATACCATCAAATAACCAATTAAATCCAAACTTACTGGGGAAATAAGCACTTGGACAAAGAGAAGAACTATACCAAAAATGACAGAAAAGGTTAAATTCATTTAACCTGTACCTTCACCTTTGAGTTTGCTCAATGTCCCATCCACTAACATGGAAGAGGCGTCATATCGTCTA
Organism: Limanda limanda; assembly: GCF_963576545.1. Lineage (NCBI taxonomy): Eukaryota > Metazoa > Chordata > Actinopteri > Pleuronectiformes > Pleuronectidae > Limanda > Limanda limanda. The sequence continues at coordinate 10,712,043 of NC_083637.1, forward strand.
TCTCTATATACCGTCTATCGTCCTGGGTCGTATTAAAGCACAGACTATCAGCTATGGTCAGTGGACATGCAGAGACGGATGTTGACACCAGGTCTGAACAGGTCTCCCTCAAACTACCAGTTATAGACTGGTCTCCTCCAGGACTTGACGAGTAAACTTTTGATATGGAGTAATCCGGGGCTGGAAATGGAGAAAGGGATCTCGTGGGATTAATGAGAGGCGCCTGCACTTTCCCCGAAATATTGTGCAAAAACAGGAAACGCCATCAGAGAAAACAGCAAATCGCTGCAACAATCCAACACGGCGGCGCTCTCCTTAACTTCAGCCTCGTCTGTATTACCATCTCATCCTGAGTTCAAAGCAGCGTGATGTTAATGAAGGTTCCCATGTACAAAGAGAAGCTTATGTAAATGTTACCTCTCCAGATGTTCTATAGCTCTCAGAGCCAGAACTGCAGCTCGCCCCGAGCCACATACTACCAGTTAGCATTTAGACAAACCTTTGTACCTTCACTTGCCTATAGGGCCTATCAGACCGTCGCAGCCTGAAAATCAATATCTGCTGCTAATGAAGTTTAGCCACACATTTTAATGAAGGACCCAATTTGCATTTAAAAGTAACAAGAGGGGAAATGGGTTCATTTTCCTCCATATCTTATTCAGTGTGTACATTTGCACAGAAAGCAATGCACCGGTTTGTTGTGTGTGGTAACATTTGTCTGTTTGTGAGGAGTTTTATTTTAATGGGGTTTTGTACACACGTGTTATTCTGTGTCTGAAGAAATTCAGCTGATGCATGTGCTGTGAGTGTGTGTGTGTGTGTGTGTGTGTGTGTGTGTGTGTGTGTGTTCCTGTATTTGAAGTGAATGCAATTTAAACATGCATATTTTAAGCACATTGCATCCATCATCTTGCTTAAAATGATGTAAATGAAGTAATAGAAATTGAAAACCTAAACTCCCTTTTTAGAAAACAATGGATTCGACAGACTTTTCTCCAACATTTTTCATCTTTATATAAAAATAAAAAGTAAAATTAACTTTGATGACACAATCTTGAGCCTGCTACATGTGTGTGTAACAAAATAATCTGAGCACAAGAGTCTTAGTTGGGCCGACTGTGGCTCAGGAGTCAGAGCGGGTCGTCCACTAGTCAGAGGGTCGGTCGTTTGAATCCCAAATTATTGCATTGTGACCGATTCACTTTTGTTTCAGGTGTGTGTCAGTCTGTCTCTGTTGTGTTGTACCATTTATATAATAATGTTGATAATTTCGTGTTTATCTATTTATTATACTCATTCAATATGTGTTATTTATTTTTACTAGTTTTTTACTTTATATATCTTTTATATCTTTTTAGGAAACCAAAGCATTCTAAATGACATTTGTGACCTGGATGCAATGTAATTTAATTCTTCTACTTGTCTTGCGTATGGTCTGAATGACAGAAAGTGAATCTTGGAAATCTTGAAACATTTAAGAATATCAGCTCCTATTGGTAAATCAATAAAAATTTGATTTGTGATATTCCACCTTATCCATCTCCCGCTGTTGTTTATGTAATTTCTTTAAACTTAGGTTAAAAAGTGGGAAAACTTTTCGCTCTCTTCTTCCCAAATTGACGTTTTCATCTCTTTATGAGTCGCTCTTCATGCTGCCTCCCTTTCTCCTCGAGCAGCTATACATGAAAGCCAACCTGCTCGTTTTATGTAAATAACAACAGAGTCTCCTGCCTGCCACACTTGGTGAGAATACTGTGAGATCTTTGCAACAGTTTCCACGCTCTCCCCTGCCGGCAAAGTGTGCCACAGCACCAGCTGCAGCAGGAAGGCAACGTAGCCTCCAGCAAGACTAAAGTGAGCATCAGAGTAAAACAGTTGTTTACTTTGTTTGAACTGCACTATCTCACCCACGGGACCCTGTGCACTTGAAGTTTTGCATCTTTCACTCTCAACTTGTGACAAAGAGTCAGATGAATAACAACGTCATTTTCCCTACCTCCCCCCCTCCTACCTCCTCCTCTTCCTCCTGTCTTCTTCTTTTCTACGCTCCCCTCATTTCTTCTCTACCACCCGCCCTCCGCTGCTGCCCTCCTTCCCCTTTGCACTCCGCTCGAATTATTCAACGTCTCCGTTAAAGTTTCAGCATGCAGTAAATTGATGGTGACACACAAACTACATTATGTTTTTTCGCTCCTTTTTTAATAAACTAACAGCACTGCTCATCTCTCTTTAATTGCGCGGCAGTTGGGGACGCAGACGCACACAGCTGCGAGTACAGGAGGGCGAGATGAGAGGAGGGAAAGTGGGGATGAAAAGACGGAGGAGCAGAGGATTGTGTAACTTAGTTAAAGTGATGAGGCAGAGGGTCCTAAGTGACCCGGCTCAGATGTGAGTGGTGTCTGTGTGCTGATGTGGATACAAGAGAACAGGCTGATACTCATTCTCTAGTTTGCTTGTACTTTCAATTCAACTCAGACGACTACGTTGGAATGTGGTACTTGTACTTTTTCAAAGTTCCCTTAAAGCAAACTTGTGTGGAAGGGAGTCATGATTATTCAGATTGTGTGGAAATAAGTTTGAGAGATAAATGATGAACTTAAGCTGCCTTTCACTAAGGTTAGACATCATATAGGAGTTTTATTGAGTGTATTATTAGGTGCAAGTCTGAGAGTGTGCCATACCATCACTATATGTAAACACCCTTTGAGCCATGTCACATTATTTCACTGGACGTTTGATTTGTTCTGAGACACTTGTGACAATTGTTGATTTCCAGAACATTTTTCCTGTTTTAAGAAACTCAGATCCGTGAAACCCACACAGATACTTGTCTTATTTTGGAAATTTCATTCTCCATATTTGAGGAATCTTACTTTTCTCTGTGATTTAGAACCGTGACATATTCAGAATTTCAATTGGAAGTTTATTTAGCACCCACCCTCATGTTGCCTGTGTAATTAGCAGCAAATTACTTCATGAAAGGATTCACAGTTGCATATTTGACTTGATTTTGTCATAAACAGCACTCATGTATAAGACTTGTATCAATAGTCGCAGTATAAAGACATCTAATCTAATATGGGACCTACATTTGCTATAAGACAAAAAACTAAAATAACCTTTAGCATGTAAGACACACAAGTTGTGAAGCATAAAACTGAAGAATTGATTTAGTTATTTTCCAGAAAGTAGGGTTAGGTTTTGGGTTAGGTTGTGGTTAATTTGCTGCTAACTCTAACCCCACAAAATAAAGAAATTGTTTATCTCTTTCTTCTGTACTAGATTGAACCCAGATTGTAATTGGTTCACTTTACAGGAAATGTGCTCAAACTCTTAGAAACTCTGTGGTTAGCGGAGAGTTCACTTCAAGGTTCCTCAGAAGGAATTGTAGAAAGTGCTTCTCTTGTTCTGAAGCCTCTAAACCCTGTTGAGTGAAATGTGCACATGTAAACTGTCATTTCTTATCATCATCATCTCTCGACGTGTGTACTGCAACTTTGATTCAACGGTTGTTTGCCCTTTTCTCCCATGTGTTATTATTATGCTCATTATTACGTCTATCCAACATTATTAAAGTGCATGTGTGTGTTACATGCACCAAGGTTATGTTTTCATTGCCATTTGTCTTTTCCAGTCCCACTCACACACAGTGCGTCTGCTCCCAGCATGTTTTCGTCATGCACAGCCGTCTGGGGCGATTATGAGTTTCATTATCTTGCCCAAGGACACTTAAGAGTGCAGACTGGAAGGGGATCAAACCACCGGTCCTCTGGTTAGTGGACAACCCTCTCTACTTCCTGAGCCACAGTGTATGTGTGTATGTGTGTGTGTGTGCGTGGGTGTGCACATACGTGTTCAAATGTCAGTCCACCTCTCATCAGTTTACAAAATCAAAAAGTCATACAGTATTTCCTCAAGAGAAGTGGTGAAGACACGAGACACCACAACATCTCTCTCTGACACACACACATACGCACACCGCACACAAATTACTGTGAGATCACAAAATGTCACATTTTTACTAATGTAAAAGTCAAACAGTGTAAGAGATCAAACATTTACTAAATGTGTGTGTGTGTGTGTGTTTGCTCCTTCTTTCGCCCTCCCGTCGCTTCCTCCTTTTTTCCCCTCCAACCTCTGCACCTCTCCAACAGAAAATAAATAAGTAATACTTAATATCATCATATGTGATTGAAAGGGCTCTGAAATGGAGGAGTGAAGAGCGTCGGCAGATGAAGTGAAGTGTTGAAAAGAGTGATTATCTTTGCTTCACTGAGGTCTTATCTTTCAAAGTGCCACTAAAAGCATGAGAGACTTGTGTCACTTGGCGCGGGGAGGATGGAGCAGCTGAAGGGTGATTTGATAAGAGATGAAAGAAAGGTAGTGACACCCCCCACCACCACCACCCTCCATTTTTTTCCCCAGACCTTTGCAAAAAAAACCTGATGCTTCAACTGCCTCCAATCATATTCTCCACGAGGCAGTGCGATATTTATGGCCGAGTGCCCACAGCCAAAGCTAATATTATGAGCTTCCACAGTGCCATCCATATTGTTTTACCTCCCGTTGCCTGCGGTGAGGAATAAATAAAGTGCCTGCCGCCGCGGAGTGGCAGTGGCAGCCGCGGCTTTCAAAGCACTCTTCTCGCCGGCTGGAAAGCCAGGGCCCGGCTGCAGAGAGGGGAGAGACGGGAAGAAAGGGGACTGTCACTTTAGGTTGGGTAATTTCTGACATGCACGTCAAGCCCTTGACAAGGGGAATGTGGCCAGCTTGTACATTAGAGTCGGGCTCACAGGCAGCAGCGCACTGGGGACAGGTAGTAATGCAGTCCCAGAGAGTGCTGCTCATCTGCTCACACTATGTACTTGTCTGGTGCCACACAAAGATGCCCCCTGTCGCCCCGACTCCACTCCCCCATCCCTCTGCAGGAATGACTTTAGTCAGTGAGGGAAGAATCCATTTACAATGTGTGCTTTATAACATCTCCTTGACAATGCAGTAGTGGATTAGAGACATTTGTGATGAATCTTTTATAAAGACTTCTTCCCCCCATCTTTCTTTTCCATGTGCAGAGGCTTTCTGGGTCCTGGCGCTCCACATGCACATGTGTCTGTTCGGATGTCATCGCAGCAAGATGGGGAGAGGAGGTAGGGATGGGTACTCTGGAAAAAAAAAAGAAAGAAAGAGAAAGGAAGAGGGAGAGTGACACAGAATCGTCAGAGTGGGGCATTAAAATTTATCCGCGAGTCACAATGGCTGCCATGATAGCGGCGTGAAACTTTCCTTTGAAAATGAACATCACTTGTCCTCTCAGTCATCCACTTCCCTCGCAACCAAGACAAGCGCTCTCTGTCCTCATCAATTCTTCACTGCCATTTTGACATTCATTTCATTCATTTGCATAACTGCTCCCCGTGTCTCTTGTTTCGTCTCGGTTTGAACGTGGCATTCCCTTTTCCTCAACTTTAAAACACTGCTTTAAATTTAATGCCAGCCCAAGGAAATATATAAATATATCGCAAAGTTGACATGATGTTGTTCTACATTATTCCCTTTGAAAAGTGATTTTGTTCATACTTAAAGGTACTCGGGCGCGGAGGGTGTGGAGGTGTGGCAAACACGCACTTGGTTGTCTGGTCTCGCCATCGCTCCCGCCTGTCGTCTCCGTGGAGTGAACATGAGACGATACATAACGAATGTTACAGCCCTGACCAACTGAACCCTGCTTCTTCTTCTTCTTCTTTTAAAGGCCTCCAGCGCTCGGTCATGCTCTGAGTAGAGAACTTTGCTCCTGCTGGATTTCGGGTGCTGTGACTGCGGCTGTTGGTTTTTGGATAGTCGTGGAGATCCAAAGTTGGGCTCATTGAACTCACTGAAGCTGATACTTTAATACATCCGGATAAATTCATTTTAATCTCTTATCAATAATTCTTTCGGGGTCAGTATCGAGCAAGCGGTGCTGCTGTCGCATCTGTTTTCTCGAGCAAAAGCTGATTGAATCCTTTTTTCTGCCTGAGCTGGTGTCGTCATTGTGTTCTGACGCCACCGAGCAGATGGCGTTTCTCTTTCCTCTTCCCACCTTCAGCTTACCTGTCGGCCCCCGCTGTCCATTTGAAAGCGGCAGAGGCGCGAGAGCGAGTCAATGCAAATGCCACATGAAAAAAGAAAATATATCAAAAATTTATCACCTTTCCATTTGAATCCAAGGTAGGCATCACTCTCCATAAGCAGGCCTGTCTCTTTAAATCAGACGAACTGTCGCTTCTGTGACTGCCTGTTTACAAAATATGAGGCTGAAAATGAGACCTGCTCCCTGCGGACAAGCTCCTTGTATAAATATAAATAATGAATATTAGATAAATAATTTCTGCTGCTTTAATAATGTACAACTCGATGAAATTCACTTACACTGTGAAACTGGAGAATCAAACTAAAAGTAGATGGAGCACAATAGGGGTTAGAGTGTTGTGTGCGGCAGAGAGGACACCGCGGGTTAGAGACCCCCGCTGCCCCTGTGGTCACCTCAATAAGTCCATCCAGTGCAGGTGACTCTGTGTGGTCAGGTTCACTCTGTGCTCTACAGCCAGGTTATACAACATAATTATTAAACATGGATTAATTAATGTATCCAGTTAAAGGGGGTCAAATTAAAATGTATTTACAGGTAATGAGGGCAGTGTGTTGTAAACTGGAGCCAAGCTTCACTCCCCTGGGGGAAGGTGGACGAGGGTCCGGAGGATCAGGAGTAAGAGGAGCCGTCTCTCCTCCTCCTCCTCCTCCTCCGCTGCTGCTGCTGCCTGGGTGTCTTCTGCAGAGAAGGAGGGTGGAGATTTGATAGATGGTTAATTATGAAAACCCTTGTGCCACAGCTCAAATTGTAATTAGCCTTAATTGGCTAATTGGATCGAATTGGTGGATGGCACAAGTGTAATTGCCCCTTTTTTTCAAAGCATTTAGTGCAAAATGGAGTATTTAACAGTGGTGATTAGATTGAAGCCATTTTATTGCTTGGTGAAAAGTGTATGATGGCTCAACCTGTTGTCACGATGACTGAACTTGTGTGTTTTTTGGTCTCTTTCCTCACAGCCTTAGCTTCGCAGCTCTGTATCGCCCGTGGTGCCGCAGCCGAAAAGTCTAATAACACTGTTGGTGAAGGAAGTTTTCCTCCAGCCGGCTGATTCACACCCAGCACAGGGATTGTGCGAAAAGAAAAAAAAGAAACTTCACTCTGGTCCGAGACAGTCGACTCCAACGAGAATTTATTCTCTCTTCCTCTCACCTCCTTCCTCCCTCTGACACATAAACACAAACTCGCGCTGAGTACTGGCGCAGCTCGGCTGAAGGTGCTCAGACTCTCTGCTAATAACACCATCTAGAATTCACGCCCTCCAAATAGGTTAATGTGTTTTTGCCCAGAGGGCCCTATCTACCTCAACAGCACAACTCTCTCTGCACTTCCATTAAGCCACAACACTGCCGCCTATTAGCTGCCGTGGTGTGTATGGGGCCAGAAGTGAGAATGTGAGCACGAGTGTGTGCAGACAGTTTGTGTGGGGTGTGTGTTTGTGTGTGTGTAGGGCACTGAGGGTGTCACTACCTGGAGCTGCTCAGTGCTCTGTGTTAACTGTTGGTCGAGAACAATGTTGTGGCCCCTGACAGCTTGTTAAAGACTCCAGCATGTTGGAGCTGCTCCTGCTGCGTTGTGTGTTAGCACCCTATACTGTACATAGCATACATAACACACGTATTTCAACACACACACGCACACACACACTGTAAACACACACACAAACACAGGTTCTGTACAAGTCCAAATGGAACACAGCTAAAAATTCATGCCATTTGTTTTGAGTTGTAAGAAAACTGAAGTAAACTTGCTCATCATAAAAAAAAAACCTGCAGTTGGTTCTTTTAATTGACATCTGTTTTATTTCGTATTCTTTATGAATTTTAATATTTTCTTCCTGTTCTGTCTTTTTATCAGTTTTTGATATACTCGATTCACATATAATATCATTTATAACCTAAAAATATATCCTGTTATGATGAATGATTTTAAATAACAACTAATTCTTAATTTCTATCACTTTCTAATATACATATGAAAACAACAAAGAGCAGGATACAATTATACACGCTGTGTGCTGCCGACAGTAATTTAACCTCAGTACAACATCAAAAACTCACTCTATGTGCTTAATGAATCTGAGCAGTTTTTTATGATTATGTTTTTAATAATTTTTCGAAGTTAGATTTGCTTTCTGACGTGGACAAACTGAATATATTAGTAAGTTTAGGCGTAAGAAAACTTTTTTCCACAATGAAGGATCGTCCCAGGATCGGGACAGTGTCGATTCAGTGTGTACATACACTTTAGATGAAATTGATATTCGTAGAAAAATTATATTTACGTGAAAAAATCATACTTAGACTTTAGCATTTAATTAAATTTTCTTCTGTTTCACCACTAATTTACCATAACCTCTCTAACAAAAACTTTCATAACCAACATTTTGGAATATATTTAGAAATAACTACATTTTACTGCATATAATAATGTGTGATCATATCCATAAGGAGAATATACAGCAGGCTACATAACAACAGAATACAGCTGATGGTAATTTCTGATAGTAATGACAGAACGTGAAGTTAACGAACAGTCTGTATTTAAGATTTGATCTGTTTATAGATGAGTATTAATACAGCTGTAAAAAATGACTCATGCCACCATGTAAAGTTAGGTTATTATATATGTTGAATTTAAACATATCTATTAAGTCAAACATTTATTTTGTCCCCACGTCTTTATCGTGTTTCTGTAAATGTAGCGTTTATTTCTACAAAGTATTTTTTTTCCTGTAAAATAAATTTAAAAAAAAACATAATTATAAAATGCTTATAATTGCTTTTTATTCCATTTAAATTAGTTATTTTTAATCAACACTTTCCTCGTTATCAGTGTGGATCATTCACAAAGCTCAAACATCCTGTGTGGAGTTGTTTCTCCTCCACACAGCAGGTGCTGAATGCTTTGTGTCATCCTGACCCCTAGTGGACACCCAGTCCACCCACTGGTGCGCCACCCTCCATTTTCCACAAGTATCACACAGAAAAAAAAACAGAAAGAAGAAGGAAAAACATCCATAAAACTTGTATAAATTTTGTTAAAATGAATAAATGATCTATTGAGATGTTTTGATTCGATTTCACAGGCAACACATGTCCTGAATTGTTTTACAGAAAGTATTGGAGCTAAAACGCCTTAGGCCCCCAGCACTGGTCTGTCTATGAACATTTATTTGTATGTAAGTACGCCATTATTCATGTTTCATATTCATGTTTGATGCCAGTGTCAATAACGGGCTGCTCAGAAATGTGAGTTAAATTGCTCTCAATTCTCTGAACTGCAGTTGAGTGCGTCTGCCTTTGACAACAATAACTCACACATTGAATATGTATTAAAGCCTGAATAGTCCTCAGAGATGCAATGTGTATATTTGATGAGTTCCATGAACGAGTTGACCGGCCGCTATCTTGGAGGGTGAAATGGATCTGACCAACTTGGAGACAGCAGAACTAATTAGAGGGATAAAAGATATATATGGACTCCTCGGAGTATCTAAAATTAATAGCAGACCACAGAACTTGCCTGTGAGACACTTCATCTCCTCGGCAGCTCCGCTTCAGTGTGCTGAGGTTTGATGGAGAGCAGACGAGGCTGCAGCTGTGGATGTGTGTGTGTGGATGAATTCTTATTCTGACACAAGTGGGATATTTCTCTTTTGTATATTTCATTTCCATGTTTGCATTCAAGTGTAAGTCATCTTGTCAGAATCAGAGTATCACAGAGTCTGAGCAGCCGACGGCGACGCTTCCTCGGATCATGAATAAACTTGTAATGTGTGGACAGAATAATATGAATATGTGAACAATTAAGAATCATGCCATGAAATAAAAATTATTGTTTGTGCTGAAACTACTTCAAAGATCATGTTTATGAATTGAATTATTGTATGATGTTAGAGTTAAAGTATTCCTGAAATTTGATCAAACCTTTTATGGGTTAAACTGTTAGGGAGATTTTATTTGTTTCTCTCCACAGCGTTTGCTCATCGAGGAAACAGTTGAGTCTTCATTATGTTGTATGGTCTTAACCTTACTTTGTAAAGTGCCTTCTGATATTGTACATAGTGATTTGGTACTATACAAATAAAATGGAATTGGGAAGTTTGTCATAAAACAGTGAGCCCAAGGTCTAGTCTTCAAATGGCTCACTGTCTCAAACCAATGGTTCTTCACCAAAACACATTCATTTGTAATATATTGAGCTTAAAGCAGCAAATCTCCACATTTGAGAAGCTGAACTTCAATTCATCAATTACTGAAATAATTCTTGTAATAGTCCAGAATCATGATCATTTAAGTTATAGTCTTAACTTATGTTTGTTTCAGTGGGTGGTTGGAAAAATATAAATATACTTTCCCCGTCTCTATATGTTACACACAGATGGCTCCTTTTCTCTTTAACTTAGCATTTTCTAGAGAGAGCAGAAAAGCCTGAGTTCAGGTCAGTACTGGGAAAACTTTTCACTGGCCCGCTTCGGCTTCTCTGTGCCCTCACTTCCTCTTGCCCGTCGTCAAGAGTGACCAAGGAGAGGAGATGGAAACCGTCTTCTACAACTTGTTTATTAAAGTTTGGTGTTGTTCAGGTCCAGATCTCCGTCATCCAAGTCTCACAAGAAAGAGACGAATGAAGAAACAGATAATTGTGTTTGTCATCCTCTGGGACCTGAGACACAGATTGTAAATTGAATCCCCTGAATCATTCACCGATCAACTATATATCCCCAAGGACATTTCAATGAAAGGTTGAGTGTCCATTTGCGAGGTTGCAAAGTCATGTGGACACATGAACATTAATACTTTTGACAATGAAATCCAACACACAAACCGATAGGGAAATAAAAAAACATCATTGACTTAGACACGCCTGATCGATTGGTACCATGAGCGAGTTTGTACGACCTTAACAAGTTTTTCCATTTCCCATGGTTAGACTAAGCGTTTGGGTTGGGGTCTGGGTTAGGGTTAGGGTTAGGGTTGGAGTTAGGGGTTAGGGTTAGTGATAGCAAAATCACGAAATGGTCAGTGATAAAGTAAAAGGTTTTTGACTGTGTAGTATTCAACAGTGCTCCTCGTCTCTCGACTCCTTAAGTGTGAGTGTAGTTAACACAATCTACCAGTAGAGGGCACACCAACGAGAAGTCACAATCTCGAAGGAGGCCCAGCCCTGGCCAACTCGCCTGGCCTTGACCATGCACTTGGGAAGCCATCATTTATTTTTGGAGCCCTAGGCTGCATGGCGGCTGTGAGAGTGACGGCGGAGGAGGAGGAGGAGGAGGAGGAGGAGGAGGAGGAGGAGGAGGAGGAGGAGGAGGAGGAGGAGGAGGAGGAGGAGGAGGAGGAGGAGGAGGAGGAGGAGGAGGAGGAGGAGGAGGAGGAGGAGGAGAGGGAGAGGGAGCAGGGCAGCTCACGCCAGCATCAGTGACACAAAAAGCATTGTCCTGATTTAATGGCTGTGAAGTCTTGCCTCCCCCTGGTCCAAGAAGCTGCTGACACTTAAATAGGACGAACATTCATTCAATCACACACACAAACACGCAGTACACAAACACTCACACACACACACACACACACACACACGCGCGCACACACACACACACACACACACACACACACACACACACACACACCTCGTCCCCCAGCAAAGAGGATTCAATCCTGCTCTGCCATCGCAGCAGATGAGTTATGAAGACCGAGAGGTTTCTGTTGTAGCAAAGCAAAACACGTTCAGTCTTTTTCCAATATGGAGACTATAAAGTTGTCACCGGGCTTTAATGTGAAGAGTTAAACCTGTGATGACTCATCAAGTGTAAAATATAACATGGTCTATGATTCATCACCGTACAGGGACTTGTAAGCTGCTCTGTGTAATGACAAGAGGAGGGGGGGAAGCCAAAGAGCATCGAGGGAGAACTCATCCTCAAATTCCATTTTTATGACGTCTGAAATATTACTGTCACATGCAAATGGTGACAGGTGAGACTGACTAAACTTTATAGATTATATGCAGTATTTGGTCATATAAGATCTTATATATTCATATAGGAACTACGTATATATCAAATCACAACCTGATCTATTATTTGCAAGGTTTTGGTTTCAGAAAGTAAAACAAAAGTCAAACATTGAAATTAATAGATGAGATTATGTTTAGATAAAACAAGATATACTTTATTGTCCCAAAGAGGAAATTTGCTTTGGGTACTGTCCAGCCTGCAGTTTCACATCAATACACATTGACCTATAATACTTCCACACAGAACGTTTATTTACACATATATATACACAAGGTATATACAGTATTTTTTATTCATCTAGCATCTTATACATTCATACAAGAACTATATCACATCACATCTAATCAATAATTACAAAGTTTGACTTTTGAAACAAATGTGATCTCATTAAAATTAGATTACATTTGTTTCTGAAAGAAAATCAATAGTAGAACTTTGTAATTAATAGATTGTGATTAATCCCACACATATACAATATTTGGTTTATTCATATAATATATTTATATATATTCATAGAGGAACTATATAAATATATTACTTCACAGTCTAATCAACTAATTACAATTAAGTTTGATTTTTGATCTTCTTTTCAAAACCAATGTAATCTTTTTTTAATGTTTAATTGAATGATGATTGATTGACCTTATTCATGTGGAATATTGATTCCCTTGTATTGACAGTCTGAGCCTCACAGCAGCTGAGTGAGCAGCAGACAGACAGCATCAATATGTATATGAACAGTTCATATTGTGGAATCATATCCTTTCAGTGCACGACCCAAATGAGCACATGTCCTATTTGTACAGGTTTCTGTTTTCTTTTTTTTTTAGTGATCCAGCTCATTCTTTATGTTAAACATTTCCACCAACTCAGTGCCAAATGCCGGATGAATATTTTACTGTCTCTTTACACAGAGAAATAAGGATACAAGACAAACTCATGTAGAGGAGCCACACAAATATATGCAAAAGTGTTTCTTCAATGGATGTACATCCAAATGTATTAAAATTCCCTTCTCCATTATCTGAAAATGCATATTTCTTAATTATTCATGGCGAGGCATTGAAGCAACCAGGTCTTTTAAATTTTTTATTTCTGCTCAGCTTCAAACAGTAGATCTTGTAAAGGGGACCCAGTTTTGGGGTGTGGGAATTGCTGCAGGGCGAAGCTGACAGGGTTTTTCAGTCTCAAGGCACCTCTCGCTTTTTCATTATAGCAAAGCAAAGGAACAAATCCAGGTCAATTAAAATAAGGAACAAGAGGGCTGAGTGGCTGGCTGAGAGTGGGATTCAACCACCGGTGTCTGCCACACGAGGGCGCAAGGGGCTTAGCTATATCTGCAAAACACATGTCAGAGTCACACACTGCAGGGACAAGTGGTCTAGATAATTTGTAGATAACCAAAACACAACTGCACACGTTTAACTTGAAGGTCATACAAGCGTTTCCTGTTGTGGATACAACATCAATATCGATACGATGACAAACAAATATGATGTAAGAATATTTCTCAAGTTGTAGTTTGTGGTCTTGTTAAAAGCAGTGACCCTTCACTTCACCTCTCTTCATTACCTGTCTGTCAAATGCCTCCTGCTCCACATCTTCCTTTATATGAGGCTTCCTTATAAAAGTCTCTCCTCCATTTCTACAGACGCCTTCTGCCAGAGGGTGTGTGTCTGTGTGTGTGTGTGTGTGTGTTTGTGTGCCAGAGAGCATCTCCTCTCCACTTTCCATGACGGTCATTAAAAACTCTCACGTAAAAAGCATCGGTGGCTAACCTGCGGAGTGTCACATTGAATTTAATGGCTTCTTGTTGCAGCACTGTTCTGTGATGGAAATCATATCTTGATGTGAAAGGTGCTCTCCCTCGTCTGCCTCGTAATATGTTTGACGCAAATGTCCAAGTACAGCCCCTCTCTCTCACACAGACACACACACAAACACACACACACACAATCAGAGGAGAGACTTAGCTCGGGCCCAAGACTGAAAGGCTGTAATTGTGTTTATGACAGAGCCCTGACTCTGATGCTGGCCCTAGTCCAGTGTGTGTGTGTCTGTGTGTGTGTCTGTTTGTGATAGATTAGGTAGCTCACTCTGTGTTCCTGAGTGTTAGGTAAATGTGTGTGTGCGGTTGAGTCTGTAGCCTCCTTATGACCTCCCTGATGGCCAGAGATGGGCTCAAGTCATAACTCTTCTGTCTGGCTTTACCCTTGAGCAATATCACAGGCCCTCTAAGTGCAGTGAGTCGAACCACCGAGCCTCTCTCCATAACTGCGGACGCACAAACTGACACAAACACACGCACACACGCACTCTCAGTCAGACGCCCAGACTGTCTTCAACGCAACTTAGAGCAAAGAAGTTCCATTAGATCGAAATGCCAGTTTAGAGCCACACGAGTTATACATGATTTTGTTTCCACATCAATTGTTTTTGTTATAATACTATTGTACAGAAACAAACACAATGGGTTGGATGTAACAGATGTTTTACTATTTAACTGTTTTCTCCGCCAACTACATTAGGAGAACCACTGGTGTTCTCTCAGAATTCAGCCGTAAACCCACTGAGTTCAATTTTATCCTCAACGCCTGAAATAACAGTCAAACTGACACAAACAAGATCCAAGTTATAACTCAGAAACATTATTCTGCAAACATGTGATGATTGGTTCTTCTGATAGCTCACCTGGTTGATCAGGTGCCCCGTGAACTCAGGATTTAGATTCTGTTTCCACCCAGCACCTTCCTGCATGACTCTCTCCCAACCTTCACACTGGAATTCTGTCCCATCAATAAAGACCATAGTGTCCAAAACATTTTTCAATATTTTAAAGAAAAATAGAGGGCTGACTTTTTTTGTCCACTTGGGGGCGAGGGAAGAAACTTTAAACACAGCACCGTTTATCTCTGACTGTTAAATTAATGGAGCAAAGTTGAAGCAAATGGCCTCTTATTTACATGCAGCAGATCCAGAGCAAGTATATGGATCATTAGCTGCTAACTGTGTCAATGGCTTGGTGTTGGGAGAAGGATTAACCCCAAAAAGTCAAATCTGAACTAAAACTCTCTGTAGAGCTGAGGAGAGCTTCACATTCGGAAGATGATGACTTATTATTACTGATATAACTAGAGTAGCACTCAGTAGAGCTCACACCTACGTCAATGCCCAATGGTCCCTATAAGCCAATCCAATAAACATGTTGATACTCGACTGAATCCACATTATCTCAGCTACAAACTGATAGTAATTACAGGTCTGTGCTTGTATTTGTTACCGCACAGCAGCTGAAATACCTAACCCCCTAAGAAACCAAACTTAAATCCACTAGATCCAGATTTCCATTTGGATCTCATAAATATCAGTCCCCTAAATATGCATGATTTGTTTCATCAACAACAAAAGAACACTCTATTTCATGTTATGATTTGTCTCCTGGCCCATGTGTCCACCAGCCTCTGTGGGAACATGTTAAGTAGTTTTTGTGTAATCCTGCAGTCAAACCAACCAACCAGTAAACAAATGGGCCTGGCTCAAAAGATAATCTCCTTGTCAGAGGTAAAAATATTGACGATATCAGTTTTAATCTTTTGTTTGCTCTCCTAAAAACCTTTGAAAGGGGGGGGGGACGACTCATATTTCTCTTTGTGCTCACTCTTTACGAGTCATGTTACAGGACAGAATTGGACCACTTCCTGAACAACTGCAGCCTAAAAGCCTCTGCACTGTAGCACTCCAGGGCAAAGGTTCATGTCTCGGCTGCTGACGGCCGTGCAAACATTTCCACTTCCTCTCCATCTCATCTAGTGACACGCCAGCCGCCTGTGGCCGTTAGTCTGAGAGGAATCAACAACAAAGGGCTCTTGCAATACCATTATTACCCTTTTGGGTGCTTGCCAGCAGCACGTGGGATTACCTTGCATGGCAGACAAATTGGCAATCGGAACGCCGGCGTAATGGAGGCTAATTGCCTGAGTGCAGGGCTAGTTTGTATTTCATGCAAATCTCATGTGCATAGTCGTGAGACTTGGCTGAAAGATAGGACGAGCGATAGCCACTCGGAAGCACAAAGGCAACGGGGAAAGGCTCTTTGATGTCATCCTCACTAAGTGTTACTCATAAGCACTGATGACCTCATTCATGTGCTCATCAAGTGTTTGTCATAGGATTTTACTTGTGAGTTTCCCTGAAAAAAACAAATATTCCTCTCCGTAATCAAAGGTGGAAAGTTCAGATCAATATAATTTGAGGACAGTCAGACGTGACATTGTTCCCAAACATGTGCCACACTATTTGTAATAACATGAGGTTTTTAAGTCTATTGAAACACGTCCAGGACGAGTCTCAAGCAAATGGCGAGTTCATTGCAAGACTTTTCTGTCTCTAAATACTGATTACTCAAACGTCATTACTTAAAAAAATGTCCTTCCAAAGCTGCATTAAGAGCTGCTTGTTAAGACACGGACATCTCAGTAAATAGGACTAATACGTTACTATTAGATCCATGTGACTTGAAGGACAGCCCGGCTCTCAAATGCAACGACTTGAGTTTCTTTCAACTCGAGGTCAGTTGAGTTGCTCCTCTGGAGGTTTTAACATGGATTCATTACTCAACAGAGGAGGTTATGTTTTCACCCGTGTCTGTCGGTTTGTTTTTTCAGCAGTTTGTGGACCTTGATGAAACAAGGCCCATTTAGGGAACTGATATCTATCGAGTGTGTGCATTTTATTTGTAGATACAAATACATACGGGGATGTAGTGGATTTAAATGTAGTTTCATAGGCTGGTTGGATTTCTCCAGCCACTGTATGTTAATAAACTGAACTTTAAACCTGTAACTAGTTCCAATGTGTAGCTTAGAAACATAGTGTAGCCTGAGCTATAAGGCTTGTTTCAATTAAAGGGGATGTAAGAATTCTGCTCTAGTGTCACTTTCATTTTTATTTTTGTGAGTAATTTGATTTATTTTTGGGAGGTTTTCAATTTCTGTTAAAGAGTTTAGTTTCAATTTAATGTTATTTTCAACACACAAACCTGTATTTAATTAAAACAGTCTCACCTCAAGGCCCAGTTAGCAGCTGTTAGTGCTTTCAATCAAATCGCTTCTTGTTCTTCATCAAGTGAACTCAAGTCTACTGCTCTGTTATAGATTATTAATATAACCAGCTCTGAATCTCACTTTCATGTGGGTATTAGGAAGGAGCATTTCACGCTCAGGCTCAAGGCTGAAGTATTATCAGCATATGATTTAACTGAGAAGAGGCTTTATAATAATTATCATCAGTGCCTTTTAAAAACGTCAATACACATCCATCAATTTTAACATTCAAAGAAAATATTTATAACATTGACACACAACCTCCATCACCAGAGCTTTAAAATATGATCACAATCTAGCCTCCAACAATCGGTGGTGTGGCCGAAGAGGCAGAGTGATTGTTCTCCAGCAAGAAGGTTGGGGGTTCAATCCCCACTCTTCCCCATCTGCATGCCAATGGGTCCAAGGCAAGATACTGATCCCCTAAATTTGGCAGGACTCAAACCACCTATTCATTTCACAATATCCTGCACTATTTAAATTTAAAAACTAAAATAAATAAATTAAGAAATAATATAAAAAATTAAGAAAATTAAATTAAAATGAAAAAATAAAATAAAATAAATCCCACGCAGTCCACTTCAGCGCAGGAAGTGTGCAGTATGCTACTGCGAAGGAGGTACATAAAAAAAAAATTATTAATAATTAAATTAAATTAAAAACAAAAATTAATTTATAAATAAAACAAAATAAATAAATAACAGAAAATAAATGAAAGTAAATTTTCACAACTTTCTAATTTTCTGAATTCAGAATTTAAGTTACCGTTAAAGCCCTCAAAAAGCCAATTAATTTGCCTGAAATAATAAGATGAAATATATGAACCAAATTATCTTTAATGAATTTGAAAACAGAGGCTGATTTGAAGATGCACCACTTTGTTCAGAAAGACAAGAAGCCGAACTCTGCTCTTGTTTGTCCAGAAGGAAAGGGATGATGTGCTTTGCATTCACGTCCATCCATCTTACTGTGGCATAAGGGGGTCAGGTCAATAATACAATATGGTCACCGTGCAGTAAGATTTCAGGAGAACGTGTTTCTAAAATAGACCCTGCTGTTGTGTGACAGCTGGAGAGTCTTTGGGGTGTCAAGGTTCAAGGACTCACGTGGAGCATGTTACTGAACCGTGCTAGAGTTCCTCCGCCTGGTGTCTGTGAGTCTGTCGCTGCTCAAAGTATCAGATCCTGTGCAACACACGCAAACACACACAGCAAATGCTCTGTGACTGCAACCGTGCAACTCTCTGGCCTCTCTACCTCGTCGCGCTCCCCTAACCTTAGCATCTGCATCACGCTGCCATCCGGAGCCAAGATGAATCACGAAAAGCCCCTGTCCGTGATGGGAATAGCTTCTTCCAGATAAGAGGGTCAGGGGTCACATTTCTGGCCAAGGTTGACTCTCCTCGGGGCTAAATAAAGAGCCTAGGGGTTGCACAGCGTCACGGAGCAGCACAGGCCCTCACACTCAATTAGGATCAAAACAACCGTCAAACTTGAACTTGGATTTAGGTTACGGAAAGACGACAAAGTGGAGCAGGGAACCTTCTGGATCAAAATGTCAGCCAAGCTCAGGGACACTCATTTCCCACCGATATATATTTTTTAAGGGGACAGGATGTAACTGGATGAATGGATTAATAGACAAACGAGGAGAGATTCGCTTCATTAACCAGTAGCAGCTGTCTTCGACATAAGCCCGCCATTGTTAAGCTGTTTCTGTGGTATTTGTTTATTCTGCGCTAACCTAACGGAACCTGTGACCCAGGCCGGTGGAATGCGAGAGCGTCCAAGCAGTGTTGGAGGTCACGGTCATCATTTACATCCACAACACGTGACGGGCTGTCAGGCCGAGGTTCAACCCGGTCAAGTTCACGCAGGACAGAGCGGATCCTGATACAGTGTGAGGAGGAAGGTCTCGCTTTATACGGCCAAAAGAAAAAACAACAAAACTGTTACATAGAAGAAACATGATCTCGATTTAACTCTCAACCAAATGTAAATTTTTAAGGATGTAGTTACCCCGGCCACGTAGTTTATGTTTATTCACCCCTGTCCATTTTGTTGTTGATTTTGGGGAATGCAGTACGGGTCAGGGAAGAACTCATTAAGTATTAGCGTGGATCTGGATCAAGGTGTCGCATCCAGGATTTTCTTGTTCACTTTGTTTAACACTGTGAGATTTTAGTTTATTTTTCACCATTTTCACAGGGAATAATTCATAGATCTTGATATAAAAAAAAAAATCCACCACCCTTGGGGTTCTGATAAGTGCGTGAAATTTGTTGCGGCTTGATTATGCACACGACCGAGTGCCAATCTAATTCGTGCTGCATTTGCGATGCATTATACTGCAACATGCCTCACATGTCCAACCCTGTGTGTTGCATCTATGATTCACTGATACCTCCGAACGTGTACGTGTGCTGCAATGAGAAGAAAAACCAACGTGGGAGGAAAAAATAAATAACTTGAATGTTCCCGATGTGTCGCGGACTCTTTGAACCCTGGTGAATACAATCATGTGAAAAGAGCCACGCTGAATAGATTTGCATGGAAGACAGCAATTTGTCCTCCAAATGAGAACATTGCACTGCCCAACACTGAAAAACACAGATTTTCAGGTTGTCCTTGTCATCTTTTGATCCCTTGTGAAAAGGCTAGACAGTCATGCTGCAGTGATCAGTCAGGGCCAAAGTCATACTCCCCTCCTCCTCCCCTCCCTCCTTCCCTCCCTTTCCTCCCGTGTCTCTACTGTAGTTTTGCCGCTCTGGCAGCTGGTGGTGCTGTAAGACTTGAGTCTCTCCCTTTTTTCTCCTTTTCTCCCTCCATAACAAGGCTGTCACCTATTCTATCCTCCTTTGTCCTCTCCCCTCCATCACTCACCTCCATACGTCAACACTGAGCCACTGCAGCATCCTCATCCAGCCCCTGAGTCCGTCTGGCTGTGATGGGGGCGAGTGGGGACCAGTGGCCTCCAGAGCCAGACAAGCGGAAAAAGACTAAAACTATATGTGAAATGAACAGAGGTGGATTTTTCACATTAATGGAGCTCCTTACTTTAATGATCCAAAAGGGAAACAATGTGGCTCGGACCTCTGGGGGATGTGAGGCTGAGATCAATACTCACATGTTGACACGCACATGGACATGCAAAATGAGAACCATCAGTTCAGTGTTTTTGTAAAAGAGAAATCACATGGTTCAATACCACTATGTCTGCCACTAGGTCATTTGTGTGAATGGTATTAATTGGGTTCCCTGCGAGGCCACACAGCCGGCGGCTCGGTTATGATTCCAGTGGGTAAATATTTGCCTGTACTAACCCTCACTAGGTGCCATAATGATTCTTTGTGTGTTGCTCTGTGTACAATGCGTTTCTGTGTACACATCACTCAGTGGCCATGTCTGCTTGTGTGTGTGTGTGTGCGTGTCTACGTTGCAGCTCAATCCCCCCCCCCCCCCCCCCCCCTAACATTCCCTCTCTACAGCTGCAGCTCGGCAGAGTTTGATCAATAACGTGTCCTTCATTCTCAAGTCGGGCCTGACCTTGGCAGCCTTTTGTCTCTTTCCAGGGGCCAGAGTGCGCATGTACAGGTTGGAAAACAAGGCTCTAAAAAATCCACCCTTGGAAGGAAAATAATTCCCCTCACTGCCTCCACACTACAGCATTCTCATTAAGAGCCTAATGAATCACATATTTATAGCGTTCTTATCTTAGCGTAATGAGGTGAAGCCACTTTTGAACTCATTTGCTAAATTATCATAGGCCACGCCGAAATGGAATAAACTTCCAATTCCTTGCATATGCAGCTGCGTTCATTCTCGCAGGGTAAACACGTCAAATGGAGATGGCCGAGCCCGGCTCAGGAACAAAGAGCATCTATGTGCAAGTCACAGATGACAAAAAAAAAGAAAGGTAAGCTGTGTGATCGGAGATGTTCAAACGCACTAAAACACGGAGGAGTGCTGCACAGGGCAGTGGGAGTTCA